>NW_026061845.1:307500-310000 GCF_023897955.1 Schistocerca gregaria | reverse complement strand
GACACAAATCCAACTACGAGCTTTTTAACCGCAACAACTTTAATATACGCTATTGGAGCTGGAATTACCGCGGCTGCTGGCACCAGACTTGCCCTCCAATAGATACTCGTTAAAGCATTTAAAGTGTACTCATTCCGATTACGGGGCCTCGGATGAGTCCCGTATCGTTATTTTTCGTCACTACCTCCCCGTGCCGGGAGTGGGTAATTTGCGCGCCTGCTGCCTTCCTTGGATGTGGTAGCCGTTAATCAGGCTCCCTCTCCGGAATCGAACCCTGATTCCCCGTTACCCGTTACAACCATGGTAGGCGCAGAACCTACCATCGACAGTTGATAAGGCAGACATTTGAAAGATGCGTCGCCGGTACGAGGACCGTGCGATCAGCCCAAAGTTATTCAGAGTCACCAAGGCAAACGGACCAGACGAGCCAATCCGATTGGTTTTGATCTAATAAAAGCGTCCCTTCCATCTCTGGTCGGGACTCTGTTTGCATGTATTAGCTCTAGAATTACCACAGTTATCCAAGTAACGTGGGTACGATCTAAGGAACCATAACTGATTTAATGAGCCATTCGCGGTTTCACCTTAATGCGGCTTGTACTGAGACATGCATGGCTTAATCTTTGAGACAAGCATATGACTACTGGCAGGATCAACCAGGGAGCTGCGTCAACGAGAGCTGAGCAGCCGGCCGCCCGGGAGTGTGTCCCGAGGGCCCGCGCGAACACGCAAGCGTCCGCTCAATTATTCTGCAAACAGGAGGAGGCTGAGCTCCCCTGCACGATACACCTCGAAACCCTCTCAGGTCCCGGCGGCGCGCAGCGCCGTCCTAAGTACTTGGTCGGGTTCGAGAGAGGCGCAATCGCCCGGAGATAGGCGAGTAGACGCTTTCAGTGCGAACACCCGTGCTCCCAACTGAGCTTGCCGCTGCCGACAGAGGCCCGGGAGCGTGCTGTCGTGGCATTGCCGGCGGGAAACAACACGCGCCACCTACGGTGACCGGCAGCTCCAACGCCAGCGCCACAGAAGGGCAAAGCCCCACTTGGGTGCAGAAGCGAACTCTCCCAGCACAGCGCACGCGCCAACACGTCCGCAGAGCTGCGATACAAACCACCTGCGAGAACCGCTGGGGGCGACCGAGCAGCAGACGGCGTCGCGACGCCGAGTGCCGGGCGGCGGCGCATCCTCAACGCACACAGTCCGCAATCGGACCAGCACACTGCAGATGTCCACCGCGCTTCGCACCGGGCTCGGCAGAACCCACTTTGGCCGCCTGGCGCCGCGCGCAGGGTGCGCCGGCGCATAGCTGGGACGCCAGCCGGGCCCGTCGGCCGGCGCTCCTGCCACTGGGCGCCCCCCACCAGCCGGCTGTAGTGCGTGCGCTCACGCAGCGCGCGGCCAGCACGCCGGGCGGCCCCCCCTCACCGGCCGGGGACTGTCCCGCCAAGCCACAGCCTCGTATCGCTTCATACCCACATGGCCAACTCAGGTTCGGGGGCATGGCGGGTACCGCCGAAACAACCGGTTCACAGATGTACCGATCGTCGCTATCACCGATGCACCTGCAGCGCGAACAACCGCTCAACAACTGATTTCCAGTTCATTTGCGGATCTTTGGCAGCAAACGTATACGTCAATCTACATTTGCGAAATCTACGATTCTGGCATGCCTGCATGTTATGTGTCACGACACGCTACATCAGCCCACATACACACTGCGGCATGTACACGAGAGAACACGTGGAAGATGGTCCGCGCACGTGTGCAATGTCCCTTGCGCGGTCGACTGTCAACCGGCCTCTGTAGCATGTCGCAGATGTGGAACGCGGTCCACCGTGCTATCATGTTGTGTGGGGCAATACGATTAAATAGGAAAACCCTCGTCGCTACATCAACAGACGGCTCACGCTGATTCCCGGCAGAGGGAGGAGGGGGGGGGGGGGGCCAACATGCAATACTTTCGTCCGTACCTACTTACCACATGTCTGTACGGCGTACAACAGTGCAATCTCGCTGTAATGGGGAGACGAGACAAGTAGCATCGTGCACAACATATGGCCCTTATGATTCGCCATTGTAGGGCGCAGCCGGTGTACGGTCAAGCATGTGCCACATTATGTCACTCAGTACGTAACGACGGATGATCAGTGTGGGTTACGCGTACATCAGCGGACAGTCCACACAGGCCGTACCACAACGTACACTGACTGCATCGACAACCGAATGCAACTGAACAGCTGCAAGGCTCATTTCACAAACAAACGCCTGACCGACCAGCTTGGAAGGGCAGGAGGGGAGGGCGATATTCGTTCTGTAGCGGTACACCCTTCCAGTGGTTAGCGGGACTGTGTAGAAAGTACGCAACACTCGAAAGACCTTTATGTGAGGGTACGCACCATGGCATCAAGAAATACACATGACACCAGAGGATCCAAGCAGTGAACTATGTTCAGAGGGTTGCTGTTAGGCAAAGCTACATTCCTGTGACGTTACATGTGAC
>NW_026061845.1:295000-297500 GCF_023897955.1 Schistocerca gregaria | reverse complement strand
GCGTCCGCTCAATTATTCTGCAAACAGGAGGAGGCTGAGCTCCCCTGCACGATACACCTCGAAACCCTCTCAGGTCCCGGCGGCGCGCAGCGCCGTCCTAAGTACTTGGTCGGGTTCGAGAGAGGCGCAATCGCCCGGAGATAGGCGAGTAGACGCTTTCAGTGCGAACACCCGTGCTCCCAACTGAGCTTGCCGCTGCCGACAGAGGCCCGGGAGCGTGCTGTCGTGGCATTGCCGGCGGGAAACAACACGCGCCACCTACGGTGACCGGCAGCTCCAACGCCAGCGCCACAGAAGGGCAAAGCCCCACTTGGGTGCAGAAGCGAACTCTCCCAGCACAGCGCACGCGCCAACACGTCCGCAGAGCTGCGATACAAACCACCTGCGAGAACCGCTGGGGGCGACCGAGCAGCAGACGGCGTCGCGACGCCGAGTGCCGGGCGGCGGCGCATCCTCAACGCACACAGTCCGCAATCGGACCAGCACACTGCAGATGTCCACCGCGCTTCGCACCGGGCTCGGCAGAACCCACTTTGGCCGCCTGGCGCCGCGCGCAGGGTGCGCCGGCGCATAGCTGGGACGCCAGCCGGGCCCGTCGGCCGGCGCTCCTGCCACTGGGCGCCCCCCACCAGCCGGCTGTAGTGCGTGCGCTCACGCAGCGCGCGGCCAGCACGCCGGGCGGCCCCCCCTCACCGGCCGGGGACTGTCCCGCCAAGCCACAGCCTCGTATCGCTTCATACCCACATGGCCAACTCAGGTTCGGGGGCATGGCGGGTACCGCCGAAACAACCGGTTCACAGATGTACCGATCGTCGCTATCACCGATGCACCTGCAGCGCGAACAACCGCTCAACAATTGATTTCCAGTTCATTTGCGGATCTTTGGCAGCAAACGTATACGTCAATCTACATTTGCGAAATCTACGATTCTGGCATGCCTGCATGTTATGTGTCACGACACGCTACATCAGCCCACATACACACTGCGGCATGTACACGAGAGAACACGTGGAAGATGGTCCGCGCACGTGTGCAATGTCCCTTGCGCGGTCGACTGTCAACCGGCCTCTGTAGCATGTCGCAGATGTGGAACGCGGTCCACCGTGCTATCATGTTGTGTGGGGCAATACGATTAAATAGGAAAACCCTCGTCGCTACATCAACAGACGGCTCACGCTGATTCCCGGCAGAGGGAGGAGGGGGGGGGGGGGGGGCCAACATGCAATACTTTCGTCCGTACCTACTTACCACATGTCTGTACGGCGTACAACAGTGCAATCTCGCTGTAATGGGGAGACGAGACAAGTAGCATCGTGCACAACATATGGCCCTTATGATTCGCCATTGTAGGGCGCAGCCGGTGTACGGTCAAGCATGTGCCACATTATGTCACTCAGTACGTAACGACGGATGATCAGTGTGGGTTACGCGTACATCAGCGGACAGTCCACACAGGCCGTACCACAACGTACACTGACTGCATCGACAACCGAATGCAACTGAACAGCTGCAAGGCTCATTTCACAAACAAACGCCTGACCGACCAGCTTGGAAGGGCAGGAGGGGAGGGCGATATTCGTTCTGTAGCGGTACACCCTTCCAGTGGTTAGCGGGACTGTGTAGAAAGTACGCAACACTCGAAAGACCTTTATGTGAGGGTACGCACCATGGCATCAAGAAATACACATGACACCAGAGGATCCAAGCAGTGAACTATGTTCAGAGGGTTGCTGTTAGGCAAAGCTACATTCCTGTGACGTTACATGTGACAGTTAAGGTGCAGTGTAAGTTAGGTTAAGGTGCAGTGTAAGTTAGGTTAAGGTGCAGTGTAAGTTAGGTTAAGGTGCAGTGTAAGTTAGGTTAAGGTGCAGTGTAAGTTAGGTTAAGGTGCAGTGTAAGTTAGGTTAAGGTGCAGTGTAAGTTAGGTTAAGGTGCAGTGTAAGTTAGGTTAAGGTGCAGTGTAAGTTAGGTTAAGGTGCAGTGTAAGTTAGGTTAAGGTGCAGTGTAAGTTAGGTTAAGGTGCAGTGTAACTTAGGTTAAGGTGCAGTGTAACTTAGGTTAAGGTGCAGTGTAACTTAGGTTAAGGTGCAGTGTAACTTAGGTTAAGGTGCAGTGTAACTTAGGTTAAGGTGCAGTGTAACTTAGGTTAAGGTGCAGTGTAACTTAGGTTAAGGTGCAGTGTAACTTAGGTTAAGGTGCAGTGTAACTTAGGTTAAGGTGCAGTGTAAGTTAGGTTAAGGTGCAGTGTAACTTAGGTTAAGGTGCAGTGTAACTTAGGTTAAGGTGCAGTGTAAGTTAGGTTAAGGTGCAGTGTAAGTTAGGTTAAGGTGCAGCGTAACTTAGGTTAAGGTGCAGCGTAACTTAGGTTAAGGTGCAGCGTAACTTAGGTTAAGGTGCAGCGTAACTTAGGTTAAGGTGCAGCGTAACTTAGGTTAAGGTGCAGCGTAACTTAGGTTAAGGTGCAGCGTAACTTAGGTTAAGGTGCAGCGTGGGTTAGGTT
>NW_026061845.1:282500-287500 GCF_023897955.1 Schistocerca gregaria | reverse complement strand
TATGACTCGCGCTTACTGGGAATTCCTCGTTCATGGGGAACAATTGCAAGCCCCAATCCCTAGCACGAAGGAGGTTCAGCGGGTTACCCCGACCTTTCGGCCTAGGAAGACACGCTGATTCCTTCAGTGTAGCGCGCGTGCGGCCCAGAACATCTAAGGGCATCACAGACCTGTTATTGCTCAATCTCGTGCGGCTAGAAGCCGCCTGTCCCTCTAAGAAGAAAAGTAATCGCTGACAGCACGAAGGATGTCACGCGACTAGTTAGCAGGCTAGAGTCTCGTTCGTTATCGGAATTAACCAGACAAATCGCTCCACCAACTAAGAACGGCCATGCACCACCACCCACCGAATCAAGAAAGAGCTATCAATCTGTCAATCCTTCCGGTGTCCGGGCCTGGTGAGGTTTCCCGTGTTGAGTCAAATTAAGCCGCAGGCTCCACTCCTGGTGGTGCCCTTCCGTCAATTCCTTTAAGTTTCAGCTTTGCAACCATACTTCCCCCGGAACCCAAAAGCTTTGGTTTCCCGGAGGCTGCCCGCCGAGTCATCGGAGGAACTGCGGCGGATCGCTGGCTGGCATCGTTTATGGTTAGAACTAGGGCGGTATCTGATCGCCTTCGAACCTCTAACTTTCGTTCTTGATTAATGAAAACATACTTGGCAAATGCTTTCGCTTCTGTTCGTCTTGCGACGATCCAAGAATTTCACCTCTAACGTCGCAATACGAATGCCCCCGCCTGTCCCTATTAATCATTACCTCGGGTTCCGAAAACCAACAAAATAGAACCGAGGTCCTATTCCATTATTCCATGCACACAGTATTCAGGCGGGCTTGCCTGCTTTAAGCACTCTAATTTGTTCAAAGTAAACGTGCCGGCCCACCGAGACACTCAACTAAGAGCACCCTGGTAGGATTTCAACGGGGTCCGCCTCGGGACGCGCAAGCACGCCTTCGGCTCAAGCACGCCTTCGGCTCGCCCCACCGGCAGGACGTCCCACGATACATGCCAGTTAAACACCGACGGGCGGTGAACCAACAGCGTGGGACACAAATCCAACTACGAGCTTTTTAACCGCAACAACTTTAATATACGCTATTGGAGCTGGAATTACCGCGGCTGCTGGCACCAGACTTGCCCTCCAATAGATACTCGTTAAAGGATTTAAAGTGTACTCATTCCGATTACGGGGCCTCGGATGAGTCCCGTATCGTTATTTTTCGTCACTACCTCCCCGTGCCGGGAGTGGGTAATTTGCGCGCCTGCTGCCTTCCTTGGATGTGGTAGCCGTTTCTCAGGCTCCCTCTCCGGAATCGAACCCTGATTCCCCGTTACCCGTTACAACCATGGTAGGCGCAGAACCTACCATCGACAGTTGATAAGGCAGACATTTGAAAGATGCGTCGCCGGTACGAGGACCGTGCGATCAGCCCAAAGTTATTCAGAGTCACCAAGGCAAACGGACCAGACGAGCCAATCCGATTGGTTTTGATCTAATAAAAGCGTCCCTTCCATCTCTGGTCGGGACTCTGTTTGCATGTATTAGCTCTAGAATTACCACAGTTATCCAAGTAACGTGGGTACGATCTAAGGAACCATAACTGATTTAATGAGCCATTCGCGGTTTCACCTTAATGCGGCTTGTACTGAGACATGCATGGCTTAATCTTTGAGACAAGCATATGACTACTGGCAGGATCAACCAGGGAGCTGCGTCAACGAGAGCTGAGCAGCCGGCCGCCCGGGAGTGTGTCCCGAGGGCCCGCGCGAACACGCAAGCGTCCGCTCAATTATTCTGCAAACAGGAGGAGGCTGAGCTCCCCTGCACGATACACCTCGAAACCCTCTCAGGTCCCGGCGGCGCGCAGCGCCGTCCTAAGTACTTGGTCGGGTTCGAGAGAGGCGCAATCGCCCGGAGATAGGCGAGTAGACGCTTTCAGTGCGAACACCCGTGCTCCCAACTGAGCTTGCCGCTGCCGACAGAGGCCCGGGAGCGTGCTGTCGTGGCATTGCCGGCGGGAAACAACACGCGCCACCTACGGTGACCGGCAGCTCCAACGCCAGCGCCACAGAAGGGCAAAGCCCCACTTGGGTGCAGAAGCGAACTCTCCCAGCACAGCGCACGCGCCAACACGTCCGCAGAGCTGCGATACAAACCACCTGCGAGAACCGCTGGGGGCGACCGAGCAGCAGACGGCGTCGCGACGCCGAGTGCCGGGCGGCGGCGCATCCTCAACGCACACAGTCCGCAATCGGACCAGCACACTGCAGATGTCCACCGCGCTTCGCACCGGGCTCGGCAGAACCCACTTTGGCCGCCTGGCGCCGCGCGCAGGGTGCGCCGGCGCATAGCTGGGACGCCAGCCGGGCCCGTCGGCCGGCGCTCCTGCCACTGGGCGCCCCCCACCAGCCGGCTGTAGTGCGTGCGCTCACGCAGCGCGCGGCCAGCACGCCGGGCGGCCCCCCCTCACCGGCCGGGGACTGTCCCGCCAAGCCACAGCCTCGTATCGCTTCATACCCACATGGCCAACTCAGGTTCGGGGGCATGGCGGGTACCGCCGAAACAACCGGTTCACAGATGTACCGATCGTCGCTATCACCGATGCACCTGCAGCGCGAACAACCGCTCAACAACTGATTTCCAGTTCATTTGCGGATCTTTGGCAGCAAACGTATACGTCAATCTACATTTGCGAAATCTACGATTCTGGCATGCCTGCATGTTATGTGTCACGACACGCTACATCAGCCCACATACACACTGCGGCATGTACACGAGAGAACACGTGGAAGATGGTCCGCGCACGTGTGCAATGTCCCTTGCGCGGTCGACTGTCAACCGGCCTCTGTAGCATGTCGCAGATGTGGAACGCGGTCCACCGTGCTATCATGTTGTGTGGGGCAATACGATTAAATAGGAAAACCCTCGTCGCTACATCAACAGACGGCTCACGCTGATTCCCGGCAGAGGGAGGAGGGGGGGGGGGGGGGCCAACATGCAATACTTTCGTCCGTACCTACTTACCACATGTCTGTACGGCGTACAACAGTGCAATCTCGCTGTAATGGGGAGACGAGACAAGTAGCATCGTGCACAACATATGGCCCTTATGATTCGCCATTGTAGGGCGCAGCCGGTGTACGGTCAAGCATGTGCCACATTATGTCACTCAGTACGTAACGACGGATGATCAGTGTGGGTTACGCGTACATCAGCGGACAGTCCACACAGGCCGTACCACAACGTACACTGACTGCATCGACAACCGAATGCAACTGAACAGCTGCAAGGCTCATTTCACAAACAAACGCCTGACCGACCAGCTTGGAAGGGCAGGAGGGGAGGGCGATATTCGTTCTGTAGCGGTACACCCCTTCCAGTGGTTAGCGGGACTGTGTAGAAAGTACGCAACACTCGAAAGACCTTTATGTGAGGGTACGCACCATGGCATCAAGAAATACACATGACACCAGAGGATCCAAGCAGTGAACTATGTTCAGAGGGTTGCTGTTAGGCAAAGCTACATTCCTGTGACGTTACATGTGACAGTTAAGGTGCAGTGTAAGTTAGGTTAAGGTGCAGTGTAAGTTAGGTTAAGGTGCAGTGTAAGTTAGGTTAAGGTGCAGTGTAAGTTAGGTTAAGGTGCAGTGTAAGTTAGGTTAAGGTGCAGTGTAAGTTAGGTTAAGGTGCAGTGTAAGTTAGGTTAAGGTGCAGTGTAAGTTAGGTTAAGGTGCAGTGTAAGTTAGGTTAAGGTGCAGTGTAAGTTAGGTTAAGGTGCAGTGTAAGTTAGGTTAAGGTGCAGTGTAACTTAGGTTAAGGTGCAGTGTAACTTAGGTTAAGGTGCAGTGTAACTTAGGTTAAGGTGCAGTGTAACTTAGGTTAAGGTGCAGTGTAACTTAGGTTAAGGTGCAGTGTAACTTAGGTTAAGGTGCAGTGTAACTTAGGTTAAGGTGCAGTGTAACTTAGGTTAAGGTGCAGTGTAACTTAGGTTAAGGTGCAGTGTAACTTAGGTTAAGGTGCAGTGTAACTTAGGTTAAGGTGCAGTGTAACTTAGGTTAAGGTGCAGTGTAAGTTAGGTTAAGGTGCAGTGTAAGTTAGGTTAAGGTGCAGCGTAACTTAGGTTAAGGTGCAGCGTAACTTAGGTTAAGGTGCAGCGTAACTTAGGTTAAGGTGCAGCGTAACACGCGATCTAGTGTTGCAGCGTAACTTAGGTTAAGGTGCAGCATAACTTAGGTTAAGGTGCAGCGTAACTTAGGTTAAGGTGCAGCGTGGGTTAGGTTAGGGGCCAACGTGGGTTAGGTTAGGGGCCAACGTGGGTTAGGTTAGGGGCCAACGTGGGTTAGGTTAGGGGCCAACGTGGGTTAGGTTAGGGGCCAACGTGGGTTAGGTTAGGGGCCAACGTGGGTTAGGTTAGGGGCCAACGTGGGTTAGGTTAGGGGCCAACGTGGGTTAGGTTAGGGGCCAACGTGGGTTAGGTTAGGGGCCAACGTGGGTTAGGTTAGGGGCCAACGTGGGTTAGGTTAGGGGCCAACGTGGGTTAGGTTAGGGGCCAACGTGGGTTAGGTTAGGGGCCAACGTGGGTTAGGTTAGGGGCCAACGTGGGTTAGGTTAGGGGCCAACGTGGGTTAGGTTAGGGGCCAACGTGGGTTAGGTTAGGGGCCAACGTGGGTTAGGTTAAGGGCCAACGTGGGTTAGGTTAAGGGCCAACGTGGGTTAGGTTAAGGGCCAACGTGGGTTAGGTTAAGGGCCAACGTGGGTTAGGTTAAGGGCCAACGTGGGTTAGGTTAAGGGCCAACGTGGGTTAGGTTAAGGGCCAACGTGGGTTAGGTTAAGGGCCAACGTGGGTTAGGTTAAGGGCCAACGTGGGTTAGGTTAAGGGCCAACGTGGGTTAGGTTAAGGGCCAACGTGGGTTAGGTTAAGGGCCAACGTGGGTTAGGTTAAGGGCCAACGTGGGTTAGGTTAAGGGCCAACGTGGGTTAGGTTAAGGGCCAACGTGGGTTA
>NW_026061845.1:270000-272500 GCF_023897955.1 Schistocerca gregaria | reverse complement strand
TAATGGGGAGACGAGACAAGTAGCATCGTGCACAACATATGGCCCTTATGATTCGCCATTGTAGGGCGCAGCCGGTGTACGGTCAAGCATGTGCCACATTATGTCACTCAGTACGTAACGACGGATGATCAGTGTGGGTTACGCGTACATCAGCGGACAGTCCACACAGGCCGTACCACAACGTACACTGACTGCATCGACAACCGAATGCAACTGAACAGCTGCAAGGCTCATTTCACAAACAAACGCCTGACCGACCAGCTTGGAAGGGCAGGAGGGGAGGGCGATATTCGTTCTGTAGCGGTACACCCTTCCAGTGGTTAGCGGGACTGTGTAGAAAGTACGCAACACTCGAAAGACCTTTATGTGAGGGTACGCACCATGGCATCAAGAAATACACATGACACCAGAGGATCCAAGCAGTGAACTATGTTCAGAGGGTTGCTGTTAGGCAAAGCTACATTCCTGTGACGTTACATGTGACAGTTAAGGTGCAGTGTAAGTTAGGTTAAGGTGCAGTGTAAGTTAGGTTAAGGTGCAGTGTAAGTTAGGTTAAGGTGCAGTGTAAGTTAGGTTAAGGTGCAGTGTAAGTTAGGTTAAGGTGCAGTGTAAGTTAGGTTAAGGTGCAGTGTAAGTTAGGTTAAGGTGCAGTGTAAGTTAGGTTAAGGTGCAGTGTAAGTTAGGTTAAGGTGCAGTGTAAGTTAGGTTAAGGTGCAGTGTAAGTTAGGTTAAGGTGCAGTGTAACTTAGGTTAAGGTGCAGTGTAACTTAGGTTAAGGTGCAGTGTAACTTAGGTTAAGGTGCAGTGTAACTTAGGTTAAGGTGCAGTGTAACTTAGGTTAAGGTGCAGTGTAACTTAGGTTAAGGTGCAGTGTAACTTAGGTTAAGGTGCAGTGTAACTTAGGTTAAGGTGCAGTGTAACTTAGGTTAAGGTGCAGTGTAAGTTAGGTTAAGGTGCAGTGTAACTTAGGTTAAGGTGCAGTGTAACTTAGGTTAAGGTGCAGTGTAAGTTAGGTTAAGGTGCAGTGTAAGTTAGGTTAAGGTGCAGCGTAACTTAGGTTAAGGTGCAGCGTAACTTAGGTTAAGGTGCAGCGTAACTTAGGTTAAGGTGCAGCGTAACTTAGGTTAAGGTGCAGCGTAACTTAGGTTAAGGTGCAGCGTAACTTAGGTTAAGGTGCAGCGTAACTTAGGTTAAGGTGCAGCGTGGGTTAGGTTAGGGGCCAACGTGGGTTAGGTTAGGGGCCAACGTGGGTTAGGTTAGGGGCCAACGTGGGTTAGGTTAGGGGCCAACGTGGGTTAGGTTAGGGGCCAACGTGGGTTAGGTTAGGGGCCAACGTGGGTTAGGTTAGGGGCCAACGTGGGTTAGGTTAGGGGCCAACGTGGGTTAGGTTAGGGGCCAACGTGGGTTAGGTTAGGGGCCAACGTGGGTTAGGTTAGGGGCCAACGTGGGTTAGGTTAGGGGCCAACGTGGGTTAGGTTAGGGGCCAACGTGGGTTAGGTTAGGGGCCAACGTGGGTTAGGTTAGGGGCCAACGTGGGTTAGGTTAGGGGCCAACGTGGGTTAGGTTAAGGGCCAACGTGGGTTAGGTTAAGGGCCAACGTGGGTTAGGTTAAGGGCCAACGTGGGTTAGGTTAAGGGCCAACGTGGGTTAGGTTAAGGGCCAACGTGGGTTAGGTTAAGGGCCAACGTGGGTTAGGTTAAGGGCCAACGTGGGTTAGGTTAAGGGCCAACGTGGGTTAGGTTAAGGGCCAACGTGGGTTAGGTTAAGGGCCAACGTGGGTTAGGTTAAGGGCCAACGTGGGTTAGGTTAAGGGCCAACGTGGGTTAGGTTAAGGGCCAACGTGGGTTAGGTTAAGGGCCAACGTGGGTTAGGTTGCCAGAGATGTGTCAAATCAGGATGTACGTTTGGCTGGTGTCAGGTGGTGGGTTGGTTCGATGCCTTTATAAGGGGTGTGGCCAAAGGGTATTTTATTACTTGTACCTTTTGTGTTGTGGCGTGGCGTTGCGTCCTGTGTTGATACTGGGTGGACCACTGTGGGTGTTGCTGGCTGATTTGAGCTGCGTTGTTTGCGGGTGATGTGAGACATTCTGTCTTATTAGTGGACGTGACGTTCCTCTTGTCGTTGTTTGGATAGTGTCCTGTGGCAGCGAGGATAAAATGGATGTTGTTGAACGATAGTGCTTTGGTGCTTTCGCTTTGTTACACACAGAGTGGACTGTGAGATAGGGTGACTGGGTCGAGTGCGGTTCACACTGTCCTCCCCAGTTTACAGTATGTATCATCTATGTATGTGGTCCTGCATCATTTACTAAGGAGGGACGTCAGACGACTGAAATATTAGTTATGTACTGATGTAAAGCAGAATGCTTACCTTCCACCAGTGGGCGAGTATCGACTCTGCCCCAGAGTTGCCACCGCAGGAAGAGGTGTCTGAAACACTACCCGCACACCGTCACCACTGTGCGGGGGGACGGACCCTCTATATCCTCAGCGGCGCACT
>NW_026061845.1:260000-262500 GCF_023897955.1 Schistocerca gregaria | reverse complement strand
GGGTAATTTGCGCGCCTGCTGCCTTCCTTGGATGTGGTAGCCGTTTCTCAGGCTCCCTCTCCGGAATCGAACCCTGATTCCCCGTTACCCGTTACAACCATGGTAGGCGCAGAACCTACCATCGACAGTTGATAAGGCAGACATTTGAAAGATGCGTCGCCGGTACGAGGACCGTGCGATCAGCCCAAAGTTATTCAGAGTCACCAAGGCAAACGGACCAGACGAGCCAATCCGATTGGTTTTGATCTAATAAAAGCGTCCCTTCCATCTCTGGTCGGGACTCTGTTTGCATGTATTAGCTCTAGAATTACCACAGTTATCCAAGTAACGTGGGTACGATCTAAGGAACCATAACTGATTTAATGAGCCATTCGCGGTTTCACCTTAATGCGGCTTGTACTGAGACATGCATGGCTTAATCTTTGAGACAAGCATATGACTACTGGCAGGATCAACCAGGGAGCTGCGTCAACGAGAGCTGAGCAGCCGGCCGCCCGGGAGTGTGTCCCGAGGGCCCGCGCGAACACGCAAGCGTCCGCTCAATTATTCTGCAAACAGGAGGAGGCTGAGCTCCCCTGCACGATACACCTCGAAACCCTCTCAGGTCCCGGCGGCGCGCAGCGCCGTCCTAAGTACTTGGTCGGGTTCGAGAGAGGCGCAATCGCCCGGAGATAGGCGAGTAGACGCTTTCAGTGCGAACACCCGTGCTCCCAACTGAGCTTGCCGCTGCCGACAGAGGCCCGGGAGCGTGCTGTCGTGGCATTGCCGGCGGGAAACAACACGCGCCACCTACGGTGACCGGCAGCTCCAACGCCAGCGCCACAGAAGGGCAAAGCCCCACTTGGGTGCAGAAGCGAACTCTCCCAGCACAGCGCACGCGCCAACACGTCCGCAGAGCTGCGATACAAACCACCTGCGAGAACCGCTGGGGGCGACCGAGCAGCAGACGGCGTCGCGACGCCGAGTGCCGGGCGGCGGCGCATCCTCAACGCACACAGTCCGCAATCGGACCAGCACACTGCAGATGTCCACCGCGCTTCGCACCGGGCTCGGCAGAACCCACTTTGGCCGCCTGGCGCCGCGCGCAGGGTGCGCCGGCGCATAGCTGGGACGCCAGCCGGGCCCGTCGGCCGGCGCTCCTGCCACTGGGCGCCCCCCACCAGCCGGCTGTAGTGCGTGCGCTCACGCAGCGCGCGGCCAGCACGCCGGGCGGCCCCCCCTCACCGGCCGGGGACTGTCCCGCCAAGCCACAGCCTCGTATCGCTTCATACCCACATGGCCAACTCAGGTTCGGGGGCATGGCGGGTACCGCCGAAACAACCGGTTCACAGATGTACCGATCGTCGCTATCACCGATGCACCTGCAGCGCGAACAACCGCTCAACAACTGATTTCCAGTTCATTTGCGGATCTTTGGCAGCAAACGTATACGTCAATCTACATTTGCGAAATCTACGATTCTGGCATGCCTGCATGTTATGTGTCACGACACGCTACATCAGCCCACATACACACTGCGGCATGTACACGAGAGAACACGTGGAAGATGGTCCGCGCACGTGTGCAATGTCCCTTGCGCGGTCGACTGTCAACCGGCCTCTGTAGCATGTCGCAGATGTGGAACGCGGTCCACCGTGCTATCATGTTGTGTGGGGCAATACGATTAAATAGGAAAACCCTCGTCGCTACATCAACAGACGGCTCACGCTGATTCCCGGCAGAGGGAGGAGGGGGGGGGGGGGGGCCAACATGCAATACTTTCGTCCGTACCTACTTACCACATGTCTGTACGGCGTACAACAGTGCAATCTCGCTGTAATGGGGAGACGAGACAAGTAGCATCGTGCACAACATATGGCCCTTATGATTCGCCATTGTAGGGCGCAGCCGGTGTACGGTCAAGCATGTGCCACATTATGTCACTCAGTACGTAACGACGGATGATCAGTGTGGGTTACGCGTACATCAGCGGACAGTCCACACAGGCCGTACCACAACGTACACTGACTGCATCGACAACCGAATGCAACTGAACAGCTGCAAGGCTCATTTCACAAACAAACGCCTGACCGACCAGCTTGGAAGGGCAGGAGGGGAGGGCGATATTCGTTCTGTAGCGGTACACCCTTCCAGTGGTTAGCGGGACTGTGTAGAAAGTACGCAACACACGAAAGACCTTTATGTGAGGGTACGCACCATGGCATCAAGAAATACACATGACACCAGAGGATCCAAGCAGTGAACTATGTTCAGAGGGTTGCTGTTAGGCAAAGCTACATTCCTGTGACGTTACATGTGACAGTTAAGGTGCAGTGTAAGTTAGGTTAAGGTGCAGTGTAAGTTAGGTTAAGGTGCAGTGTAAGTTAGGTTAAGGTGCAGTGTAAGTTAGGTTAAGGTGCAGTGTAAGTTAGGTTAAGGTGCAGTGTAAGTTAGGTTAAGGTGCAGTGTAAGTTAGGTTAAGGTGCAGTGTAAGTTAGGTTAAGGTGCAGTGTAAGTTAGG
>NW_026061845.1:247500-250000 GCF_023897955.1 Schistocerca gregaria | reverse complement strand
GTGACCGGCAGCTCCAACGCCAGCGCCACAGAAGGGCAAAGCCCCACTTGGGTGCAGAAGCGAACTCTCCCAGCACAGCGCACGCGCCAACACGTCCGCAGAGCTGCGATACAAACCACCTGCGAGAACCGCTGGGGGCGACCGAGCAGCAGACGGCGTCGCGACGCCGAGTGCCGGGCGGCGGCGCATCCTCAACGCACACAGTCCGCAATCGGACCAGCACACTGCAGATGTCCACCGCGCTTCGCACCGGGCTCGGCAGAACCCACTTTGGCCGCCTGGCGCCGCGCGCAGGGTGCGCCGGCGCATAGCTGGGACGCCAGCCGGGCCCGTCGGCCGGCGCTCCTGCCACTGGGCGCCCCCCACCAGCCGGCTGTAGTGCGTGCGCTCACGCAGCGCGCGGCCAGCACGCCGGGCGGCCCCCCCTCACCGGCCGGGGACTGTCCCGCCAAGCCACAGCCTCGTATCGCTTCATACCCACATGGCCAACTCAGGTTCGGGGGCATGGCGGGTACCGCCGAAACAACCGGTTCACAGATGTACCGATCGTCGCTATCACCGATGCACCTGCAGCGCGAACAACCGCTCAACAACTGATTTCCAGTTCATTTGCGGATCTTTGGCAGCAAACGTATACGTCAATCTACATTTGCGAAATCTACGATTCTGGCATGCCTGCATGTTATGTGTCACGACACGCTACATCAGCCCACATACACACTGCGGCATGTACACGAGAGAACACGTGGAAGATGGTCCGCGCACGTGTGCAATGTCCCTTGCGCGGTCGACTGTCAACCGGCCTCTGTAGCATGTCGCAGATGTGGAACGCGGTCCACCGTGCTATCATGTTGTGTGGGGCAATACGATTAAATAGGAAAACCCTCGTCGCTACATCAACAGACGGCTCACGCTGATTCCCGCAGAGGGAGAGGGAGGAGGGGGGGGGGGCCAACATGCAATACTTTCGTCCGTACCTACTTACCACATGTCTGTACGGCGTACAACAGTGCAATCTCGCTGTAATGGGGAGACGAGACAAGTAGCATCGTGCACAACATATGGCCCTTATGATTCGCCATTGTAGGGCGCAGCCGGTGTACGGTCAAGCATGTGCCACATTATGTCACTCAGTACGTAACGACGGATGATCAGTGTGGGTTACGCGTACATCAGCGGACAGTCCACACAGGCCGTACCACAACGTACACTGACTGCATCGACAACCGAATGCAACTGAACAGCTGCAAGGCTCATTTCACAAACAAACGCCTGACCGACCAGCTTGGAAGGGCAGGAGGGGAGGGCGATATTCGTTCTGTAGCGGTACACCCTTCCAGTGGTTAGCGGGACTGTGTAGAAAGTACGCAACACTCGAAAGACCTTTATGTGAGGGTACGCACCATGGCATCAAGAAATACACATGACACCAGAGGATCCAAGCAGTGAACTATGTTCAGAGGGTTGCTGTTAGGCAAAGCTACATTCCTGTGACGTTACATGTGACAGTTAAGGTGCAGTGTAAGGTGCAGTGTAAGTTAGGTTAAGGTGCAGTAAGTTAGGTTAAGGTGCAGTGTAAGTTAGGTTAAGGTGCAGTGTAAGTTAGGTTAAGGTGCAGTGTAAGTTAGGTTAAGGTGCAGTGTAAGTTAGGTTAAGGTGCAGTGTAAGTTAGGTTAAGGTGCAGTGTAAGTTAGGTTAAGGTGCAGTGTAAGTTAGGTTAAGGTGCAGTGTAAGTTAGGTTAAGGTGCAGTGTAACTTAGGTTAAGGTGCAGTGTAACTTAGGTTAAGGTGCAGTGTAACTTAGGTTAAGGTGCAGTGTAACTTAGGTTAAGGTGCAGTGTAACTTAGGTTAAGGTGCAGTGTAACTTAGGTTAAGGTGCAGTGTAACTTAGGTTAAGGTGCAGTGTAACTTAGGTTAAGGTGCAGTGTAACTTAGGTTAAGGTGCAGTGTAACGTTAGGTTAAGGTGCAGTGTAAGCTTAGGTTAAGGTGCAGTGTAACTTAGGTTAAGGTGCAGTGTAAGTTAGGTTAAGGTGCAGTGTAAGTTAGGTTAAGGTGCAGCGTAACTTAGGTTAAGGTGCAGCGTAACTTAGGTTAAGGTGCAGCGTAACTTAGGTTAAGGTGCAGCGTAACTTAGGTTAAGGTGCAGCGTAACTTAGGTTAAGGTGCAGCGTAACTTAGGTTAAGGTGCAGCGTAACTTAGGTTAAGGTGCAGCGTAACTTAGGTTAAGGTGCAGCGTAACTTAGGTTAAGGTGCAGCGTAACTTAGGTTAAGGTGCAGCGTGGGTTAGGTTAGGGGCCAACGTGGGTTAGGTTAGGGGCCAACGTGGGTTAGGTTAGGGGCCAACGTGGGTTAGGTTAGGGGCCAACGTGGGTTAGGTTAGGGGCCAACGTGGGTTAGGTTAGGGGCCAACGTGGGTTAGGTTAGGGGCCAACGTGGGTTAGGTTAGGGGCCAACGTGGGTTAGGTTAGGGGCCAACGTGGGTTAGGTTAGGGGCCAA
>NW_026061845.1:235000-240000 GCF_023897955.1 Schistocerca gregaria | reverse complement strand
CTCAATCTCGTGCGGCTAGAAGCCGCCTGTCCCTCTAAGAAGAAAAGTAATCGCTGACAGCACGAAGGATGTCACGCGACTAGTTAGCAGGCTAGAGTCTCGTTCGTTATCGGAATTAACCAGACAAATCGCTCCACCAACTAAGAACGGCCATGCACCACCACCCACCGAATCAAGAAAGAGCTATCAATCTGTCAATCCTTCCGGTGTCCGGGCCTGGTGAGGTTTCCCGTGTTGAGTCAAATTAAGCCGCAGGCTCCACTCCTGGTGGTGCCCTTCCGTCAATTCCTTTAAGTTTCAGCTTTGCAACCATACTTCCCCCGGAACCCAAAAGCTTTGGTTTCCCGGAGGCTGCCCGCCGAGTCATCGGAGGAACTGCGGCGGATCGCTGGCTGGCATCGTTTATGGTTAGAACTAGGGCGGTATCTGATCGCCTTCGAACCTCTAACTTTCGTTCTTGATTAATGAAAACATACTTGGCAAATGCTTTCGCTTCTGTTCGTCTTGCGACGATCCAAGAATTTCACCTCTAACGTCGCAATACGAATGCCCCCGCCTGTCCCTATTAATCATTACCTCGGGTTCCGAAAACCAACAAAATAGAACCGAGGTCCTATTCCATTATTCCATGCACACAGTATTCAGGCGGGCTTGCCTGCTTTAAGCACTCTAATTTGTTCAAAGTAAACGTGCCGGCCCACCGAGACACTCAACTAAGAGCACCCTGGTAGGATTTCAACGGGGTCCGCCTCGGGACGCGCAAGCACGCCTTCGGCTCGCCCCACCGGCAGGACGTCCCACGATACATGCCAGTTAAACACCGACGGGCGGTGAACCAACAGCGTGGGACACAAATCCAACTACGAGCTTTTTAACCGCAACAACTTTAATATACGCTATTGGAGCTGGAATTACCGCGGCTGCTGGCACCAGACTTGCCCTCCAATAGATACTCGTTAAAGGATTTAAAGTGTACTCATTCCGATTACGGGGCCTCGGATGAGTCCCGTATCGTTATTTTTCGTCACTACCTCCCCGTGCCGGGAGTGGGTAATTTGCGCGCCTGCTGCCTTCCTTGGATGTGGTAGCCGTTTCTCAGGCTCCCTCTCCGGAATCGAACCCTGATTCCCCGTTACCCGTTACAACCATGGTAGGCGCAGAACCTACCATCGACAGTTGATAAGGCAGACATTTGAAAGATGCGTCGCCGGTACGAGGACCGTGCGATCAGCCCAAAGTTATTCAGAGTCACCAAGGCAAACGGACCAGACGAGCCAATCCGATTGGTTTTGATCTAATAAAAGCGTCCCTTCCATCTCTGGTCGGGACTCTGTTTGCATGTATTAGCTCTAGAATTACCACAGTTATCCAAGTAACGTGGGTACGATCTAAGGAACCATAACTGATTTAATGAGCCATTCGCGGTTTCACCTTAATGCGGCTTGTACTGAGACATGCATGGCTTAATCTTTGAGACAAGCATATGACTACTGGCAGGATCAACCAGGGAGCTGCGTCAACGAGAGCTGAGCAGCCGGCCGCCCGGGAGTGTGTCCCGAGGGCCCGCGCGAACACGCAAGCGTCCGCTCAATTATTCTGCAAACAGGAGGAGGCTGAGCTCCCCTGCACGATACACCTCGAAACCCTCTCAGGTCCCGGCGGCGCGCAGCGCCGTCCTAAGTACTTGGTCGGGTTCGAGAGAGGCGCAATCGCCCGGAGATAGGCGAGTAGACGCTTTCAGTGCGAACACCCGTGCTCCCAACTGAGCTTGCCGCTGCCGACAGAGGCCCGGGAGCGTGCTGTCGTGGCATTGCCGGCGGGAAACAACACGCGCCACCTACGGTGACCGGCAGCTCCAACGCCAGCGCCACAGAAGGGCAAAGCCCCACTTGGGTGCAGAAGCGAACTCTCCCAGCACAGCGCACGCGCCAACACGTCCGCAGAGCTGCGATACAAACCACCTGCGAGAACCGCTGGGGGCGACCGAGCAGCAGACGGCGTCGCGACGCCGAGTGCCGGGCGGCGGCGCATCCTCAACGCACACAGTCCGCAATCGGACCAGCACACTGCAGATGTCCACCGCGCTTCGCACCGGGCTCGGCAGAACCCACTTTGGCCGCCTGGCGCCGCGCGCAGGGTGCGCCGGCGCATAGCTGGGACGCCAGCCGGGCCCGTCGGCCGGCGCTCCTGCCACTGGGCGCCCCCCACCAGCCGGCTGTAGTGCGTGCGCTCACGCAGCGCGCGGCCAGCACGCCGGGCGGCCCCCCCTCACCGGCCGGGGACTGTCCCGCCAAGCCACAGCCTCGTATCGCTTCATACCCACATGGCCAACTCAGGTTCGGGGGCATGGCGGGTACCGCCGAAACAACCGGTTCACAGATGTACCGATCGTCGCTATCACCGATGCACCTGCAGCGCGAACAACCGCTCAACAACTGATTTCCAGTTCATTTGCGGATCTTTGGCAGCAAACGTATACGTCAATCTACATTTGCGAAATCTACGATTCTGGCATGCCTGCATGTTATGTGTCACGACACGCTACATCAGCCCACATACACACTGCGGCATGTACACGAGAGAACACGTGGAAGATGGTCCGCGCACGTGTGCAATGTCCCTTGCGCGGTCGACTGTCAACCGGCCTCTGTAGCATGTCGCAGATGTGGAACGCGGTCCACCGTGCTATCATGTTGTGTGGGGCAATACGATTAAATAGGAAAACCCTCGTCGCTACATCAACAGACGGCTCACGCTGATTCCCGGCAGAGGGAGGAGGGGGGGGGGGGGCCAACATGCAATACTTTCGTCCGTACCTACTTACCACATGTCTGTACGGCGTACAACAGTGCAATCTCGCTGTAATGGGGAGACGAGACAAGTAGCATCGTGCACAACATATGGCCCTTATGATTCGCCATTGTAGGGCGCAGCCGGTGTACGGTCAAGCATGTGCCACATTATGTCACTCAGTACGTAACGACGGATGATCAGTGTGGGTTACGCGTACATCAGCGGACAGTCCACACAGGCCGTACCACAACGTACACTGACTGCATCGACAACCGAATGCAACTGAACAGCTGCAAGGCTCATTTCACAAACAAACGCCTGACCGACCAGCTTGGAAGGGCAGGAGGGGAGGGCGATATTCGTTCTGTAGCGGTACACCCTTCCAGTGGTTAGCGGGACTGTGTAGAAAGTACGCAACACTCGAAAGACCTTTATGTGAGGGTACGCACCATGGCATCAAGAAATACACATGACACCAGAGGATCCAAGCAGTGAACTATGTTCAGAGGGTTGCTGTTAGGCAAAGCTACATTCCTGTGACGTTACATGTGACAGTTAAGGTGCAGTGTAAGTTAGGTTAAGGTGCAGTGTAACTTAGGTTAAGGTGCAGTGTAACTTAGGTTAAGGTGCAGTGTAACTTAGGTTAAGGTGCAGTGTAACTTAGGTTAAGGTGCAGTGTAACTTAGGTTAAGGTGCAGTGTAACTTAGGTTAAGGTGCAGTGTAACTTAGGTTAAGGTGCAGTGTAACTTAGGTTAAGGTGCAGTGTAACTTAGGTTAAGGTGCAGTGTAACTTAGGTTAAGGTGCAGTGTAACTTAGGTTAAGGTGCAGTGTAACTTAGGTTAAGGTGCAGTGTAACTTAGGTTAAGGTGCAGTGTAACTTAGGTTAAGGTGCAGTGTAACTTAGGTTAAGGTGCAGTGTAACTTAGGTTAAGGTGCAGTGTAACTTAGGTTAAGGTGCAGTGTAACTTAGGTTAAGGTGCAGTGTAAGTTAGGTTAAGGTGCAGCGTAACTTAGGTTAAGGTGCAGCGTAACTTAGGTTAAGGTGCAGCGTAACTTAGGTTAAGGTGCAGCGTAACTTAGGTTAAGGTGCAGCGTAACTTAGGTTAAGGTGCAGCGTAACTTAGGTTAAGGTGCAGCGTAACTTAGGTTAAGGTGCAGCGTGGGTTAGGTTAGGGGCCAACGTGGGTTAGGTTAGGGGCCAACGTGGGTTAGGTTAGGGGCCAACGTGGGTTAGGTTAGGGGCCAACGTGGGTTATGTTAGGGGCCAACGTGGGTTAGGTTAGGGGCCAACGTGGGTTAGGTTAAGGGCCAACGTGGGTTAGGTTAAGGGCCAACGTGGGTTAGGTTAAGGGCCAACGTGGGTTAGGTTAAGGGCCAACGTGGGTTAGGTTAAGGGCCAACGTGGGTTAGGTTAAGGGCCAACGTGGGTTAGGTTAAGGGCCAACGTGGGTTAGGTTAAGGGCCAACGTGGGTAAGGTTAGGGGCCAACGTGGGTAAGGTTAAGGGCCAACGTGGGTTAGGTTAAGGGCCAACGTGGGTTAGGTTAAGGGCCAACGTGGGTTAGGTTAAGGGCCAACGTGGGTTAGGTTAAGGGCCAACGTGGGTTAGGTTAAGGGCCAACGTGGGTTAGGTTAAGGGCCAACGTGGGTTAGGTTAAGGGCCAACGTGGGTTAGGTTAAGGGCCAACGTGGGTTAGGTTAAGGGCCAACGTGGGTTAGGTTAAGGGCCAACGTGGGTTAGGTTGCCAGAGATGTGTCAAATCAGGATGTACGTTTGGCTGGTGTCAGGTGGTGGGTTGGTTCGATGCCTTTATAAGGGGTGTGGCCAAAGGGTATTTTATTACTTGTACCTTTTGTGTTGTGGCGTGGCGTTGCGTCCTGTGTTGATACTGGGTGGACCACTGTGGGTGTTGCTGGCTGATTTGAGCTGCGTTGTTTGCGGGTGATGTGAGACATTCTGTCTTATTAGTGGACGTGACGTTCCTCTTGTCGTTGTTTGGATAGTGTCCTGTGGCAGCGAGGATAAAATGGATGTTGTTGAACGATAGTGCTTTGGTGCTTTCGCTTTGTTACACACAGAGTGGACTGTGAGATAGGGTGACTGGGTCGAGTGCGGTTCACACTGTCCTCCCCAGTTTACAGTATGTATCATCTATGTATGTGGTCCTGCATCATTTACTAAGGAGGGACGTCAGACGACTGAAAT
>NW_026061845.1:212500-215000 GCF_023897955.1 Schistocerca gregaria | reverse complement strand
GTCCTAAGTACTTGGTCGGGTTCGAGAGAGGCGCAATCGCCCGGAGATAGGCGAGTAGACGCTTTCAGTGCGAACACCCGTGCTCCCAACTGAGCTTGCCGCTGCCGACATAGGCCCGGGAGCGTGCTGTCGTGGCATTGCCGGCGGGAAACAACACGCGCCACCTACGGTGACCGGCAGCTCCAACGCCAGCGCCACAGAAGGGCAAAGCCCCACTTGGGTGCAGAAGCGAACTCTCCCAGCACAGCGCACGCGCCAACACGTCCGCAGAGCTGCGATACAAACCACCTGCGAGAACCGCTGGGGGCGACCGAGCAGCAGACGGCGTCGCGACGCCGAGTGCCGGGCGGCGGCGCATCCTCAACGCACACAGTCCGCAATCGGACCAGCACACTGCAGATGTCCACCGCGCTTCGCACCGGGCTCGGCAGAACCCACTTTGGCCGCCTGGCGCCGCGCGCAGGGTGCGCCGGCGCATAGCTGGGACGCCAGCCGGGCCCGTCGGCCGGCGCTCCTGCCACTGGGCGCCCCCCACCAGCCGGCTGTAGTGCGTGCGCTCACGCAGCGCGCGGCCAGCACGCCGGGCGGCCCCCCCTCACCGGCCGGGGACTGTCCCGCCAAGCCACAGCCTCGTATCGCTTCATACCCACATGGCCAACTCAGGTTCGGGGGCATGGCGGGTACCGCCGAAACAACCGGTTCACAGATGTACCGATCGTCGCTATCACCGATGCACCTGCAGCGCGAACAACCGCTCAACAACTGATTTCCAGTTCATTTGCGGATCTTTGGCAGCAAACGTATACGTCAATCTACATTTGCGAAATCTACGATTCTGGCATGCCTGCATGTTATGTGTCACGACACGCTACATCAGCCCACATACACACTGCGGCATGTACACGAGAGAACACGTGGAAGATGGTCCGCGCACGTGTGCAATGTCCCTTGCGCGGTCGACTGTCAACCGGCCTCTGTAGCATGTCGCAGATGTGGAACGCGGTCCACCGTGCTATCATGTTGTGTGGGGCAATACGATTAAATAGGAAAACCCTCGTCGCTACATCAACAGACGGCTCACGCTGATTCCCGGCAGAGGGAGGAGGGGGGGGGGGGGGGGGCCAACATGCAATACTTTCGTCCGTACCTACTTACCACATGTCTGTACGGCGTACAACAGTGCAATCTCGCTGTAATGGGGAGACGAGACAAGTAGCATCGTGCACAACATATGGCCCTTATGATTCGCCATTGTAGGGCGCAGCCGGTGTACGGTCAAGCATGTGCCACATTATGTCACTCAGTACGTAACGACGGATGATCAGTGTGGGTTACGCGTACATCAGCGGACAGTCCACACAGGCCGTACCACAACGTACACTGACTGCATCGACAACCGAATGCAACTGAACAGCTGCAAGGCTCATTTCACAAACAAACGCCTGACCGACCAGCTTGGAAGGGCAGGAGGGGAGGGCGATATTCGTTCTGTAGCGGTACACCCTTCCAGTGGTTAGCGGGACTGTGTAGAAAGTACGCAACACTCGAAAGACCTTTATGTGAGGGTACGCACCATGGCATCAAGAAATACACATGACACCAGAGGATCCAAGCAGTGAACTATGTTCAGAGGGTTGCTGTTAGGCAAAGCTACATTCCTGTGACGTTACATGTGACAGTTAAGGTGCAGTGTAAGTTAGGTTAAGGTGCAGTGTAAGTTAGGTTAAGGTGCAGTGTAAGTTAGGTTAAGGTGCAGTGTAAGTTAGGTTAAGGTGCAGTGTAAGTTAGGTTAAGGTGCAGTGTAACTTAGGTTAAGGTGCAGTGTAACTTAGGTTAAGGTGCAGTGTAAGTTAGGTTAAGGTGCAGTGTAACTTAGGTTAAGGTGCAGTGTAACTTAGGTTAAGGTGCAGTGTAACTTAGGTTAAGGTGCAGTGTAACTTAGGTTAAGGTGCAGTGTAACTTAGGTTAAGGTGCAGTGTAACTTAGGTTAAGGTGCAGTGTAACTTAGGTTAAGGTGCAGTGTAACTTAGGTTAAGGTGCAGTGTAACTTAGGTTAAGGTGCAGTGTAACTTAGGTTAAGGTGCAGTGTAACTTAGGTTAAGGTGCAGTGTAACTTAGGTTAAGGTGCAGTGTAACTTAGGTTAAGGTGCAGTGTAACTTAGGTTAAGGTGCAGTGTAACTTAGGTTAAGGTGCAGTGTAACTTAGGTTAAGGTGCAGTGTAACTTAGGTTAAGGTGCAGTGTAACTTAGGTTAAGGTGCAGTGTAACTTAGGTTAAGGTGCAGTGTAACTTAGGTTAAGGTGCAGTGTAAGTTAGGTTAAGGTGCAGCGTAACTTAGGTTAAGGTGCAGCGTAACTTAGGTTAAGGTGCAGCGTAACTTAGGTTAAGGTGCAGCGTAACTTAGGTTAAGGTGCAGCGTAACTTAGGTTAAGGTGCAGCGTAACTTAGGTTAAGGTGCAGCGTGGGTTAGGTTAGGGGCCAACGTGGGTTAGGTTAGGGG
>NW_026061845.1:205000-207500 GCF_023897955.1 Schistocerca gregaria | reverse complement strand
GTATCCTTCTTACCATAGTGGCAGGCTTGACCTGAGTGAGTTTGTGGGCCCAGGCACTGGAGCCGTATCCCACAATTGGTACCAAGACACAGTTATTATACATTTTTGTTGCAATCGGAGGGAGATGGAAACGCCGTTGGGCTATACTTATTAATTTGTTTAATACTGCCAAGGCCTTGGAGGCAACGTGATTTATATGTGGAATGTAGCTCCAGGCTTCGTCTATGAAGACGCCCAAGTACTTTGCAGCGCGTGTTCTTGCGACTATACGGTTGTTTAATCTTATGATTGGGTCCCTGGCTAGTCTAGTAGATAGGGACAGCGGGAATCTCGTTAATCCATTCATGCGCGTCACTAATTAGATGACGAGGCATTTGGCTACCTTAAGAGAGTCATAGTTACTCCCGCCGTTTACCCGCGCTTGCTTGAATTTCTTCACGTTGACATTCAGAGCACTGGGCAGAAATCACATTGCGTCAACACCCGCTAGGGCCATCGCAATGCTTTGTTTTAATTAGACAGTCGGATTCCCCCAGTCCGTGCCAGTTCTGAGTTGATCGTTGAATGGCGGCCGAAGAGAATCCGCGCACCCGCGCGCCCCCGGAGGAGCACGCTAAGGCGGACGCGGCCTCGCAGCAAGGAAGATCCGTGGGAGGCCAAGGCACGGGACCGAGCTCGGATCCTGCACGCAGGTTGAAGCACCGGGGCGCGAACGCCGCGCAGGCGCGCGCATCCTGCACCGCCGGCCAGCACGAGGCCAACCAACGGCGAGAGCAGACCACGCCCGCGCTAAACGCCCGCACTTACCGGCACCCCTACGGCACTCACCTCGCCCAGGCCCGGCACGTTAGCGCTGACCCACTTCCCGACCAAGCCCGACACGCCCCGATCCTCAGAGCCAATCCTTATCCCGAAGTTACGGATCCAATTTGCCGACTTCCCTTACCTACATTATTCTATCGACTAGAGGCTCTTCACCTTGGAGACCTGCTGCGGATATGGGTACGAACCGGCGCGACACCTCCACGTGGCCCTCTCCCGGATTTTCAAGGTCCGAGGGGAAGATCGGGACACCGCCGCAACTGCGGTGCTCTTCGCGTTCCAAACCCTATCTCCCTGCTAGAGGATTCCAGGGAACTCGAACGCTCATGCAGAAAAGAAAACTCTTCCCCGATCTCCCGACGGCGTCTCCGGGTCCTTTTGGGTTACCCCGACGAGCATCTCTAAAAGAGGGGCCCGACTTGTATCGGTTCCGCTGCCGGGTTCCGGAATAGGAACCGGATTCCCTTTCGCCCAACGGGGGCCAGCACAAAGTGCATCATGCTATGACGGCCCCCATCAACATCGGATTTCTCCTAGGGCTTAGGATCGACTGACTCGTGTGCAACGGCTGTTCACATGAAACCCTTCTCCGCGTCAGCCCTCCAGGGCCTCGCTGGAGTATTTGCTACTACCACCAAGATCTGCACCGACGGCGGCTCCAGGCAGGCTCACGCCCAGACCCTTCTGCGCCCACCGCCGCGACCCTCCTACTCGTCAGGGCTTCGCGGCCGGCCGCGAGGACCGGCCATGACTGCCAGACTGACGGCCGAGTATAGGCACGACGCTTCAGCGCCATCCATTTTCAGGGCTAGTTGCTTCGGCAGGTGAGTTGTTACACACTCCTTAGCGGATTCCGACTTCCATGGCCACCGTCCTGCTGTCTTAAGCAACCAACGCCTTTCATGGTTTCCCATGAGCGTCGATTCGGGCGCCTTAACTCGGCGTTTGGTTCATCCCACAGCGCCAGTTCTGCTTACCAAAAGTGGCCCACTTGGCACTCCGATCCGAGTCGTTTGCTCGCGGCTTCAGCATATCAAGCAAGCCGGAGATCTCACCCATTTAAAGTTTGAGAATAGGTTGAGGTCGTTTCGGCCCCAAGGCCTCTAATCATTCGCTTTACCGGATGAGACTCGTACGAGCACCAGCTATCCTGAGGGAAACTTCGGAGGGAACCAGCTACTAGATGGTTCGATTAGTCTTTCGCCCCTATACCCAGCTCCGACGATCGATTTGCACGTCAGAATCGCTACGGACCTCCATCAGGGTTTCCCCTGACTTCGTCCTGGCCAGGCATAGTTCACCATCTTTCGGGTCCCAACGTGTACGCTCTAGGTGCGCCTCACCTCGCAATGAGGACGAGACGCCCCGGGAGTGCGGAGGCCGCCGCCCCGTGAAGGGCGGGGAAGCCCCATCCTCCCTCGGCCCGCGCAAGGCGAGACCTTCACTTTCATTACGCCTTTAGGTTTCGTACAGCCCAATGACTCGCGCACATGTTAGACTCCTTGGTCCGTGTTTCAAGACGGGTCGTGAAATTGTCCAAAGCTGAAGCGCCGCTGACGGGAGCGATTATTCCGCCCGAGAGCATCCCGAGCCAACAGCGGCGCGGGTCCGGGGCCGGGCCAGGTAGGTCCGTCATCCGGGAAGAACCGCGCGCGCTTGCCGGGAGCCCGAGCGCCCA
>NW_026061845.1:197500-200000 GCF_023897955.1 Schistocerca gregaria | reverse complement strand
TATTCGTTCTGTAGCGGTACACCCTTCCAGTGGTTAGCGGGACTGTGTAGAAAGTACGCAACACTCGAAAGACCTTTATGTGAGGGTACGCACCATGGCATCAAGAAATACACATGACACCAGAGGATCCAAGCAGTGAACTATGTTCAGAGGGTTGCTGTTAGGCAAAGCTACATTCCTGTGACGTTACATGTGACAGTTAAGGTGCAGTGTAAGTTAGGTTAAGGTGCAGTGTAAGTTAGGTTAAGGTGCAGTGTAAGTTAGGTTAAGGTGCAGTGTAAGTTAGGTTAAGGTGCAGTGTAACTTAGGTTAAGGTGCAGTGTAACTTAGGTTAAGGTGCAGTGTAACTTAGGTTAAGGTGCAGTGTAACTTAGGTTAAGGTGCAGTGTAAGTTAGGTTAAGGTGCAGTGTAACTTAGGTTAAGGTGCAGTGTAACTTAGGTTAAGGTGCAGTGTAACTTAGGTTAAGGTGCAGTGTAACTTAGGTTAAGGTGCAGTGTAACTTAGGTTAAGGTGCAGTGTAACTTAGGTTAAGGTGCAGTGTAACTTAGGTTAAGGTGCAGTGTAACTTAGGTTAAGGTGCAGTGTAACTTAGGTTAAGGTGCAGTGTAACTTAGGTTAAGGTGCAGTGTAACTTAGGTTAAGGTGCAGTGTAACTTAGGTTAAGGTGCAGTGTAACTTAGGTTAAGGTGCAGTGTAACTTAGGTTAAGGTGCAGTGTAACTTAGGTTAAGGTGCAGTGTAACTTAGGTTAAGGTGCAGTGTAACTTAGGTTAAGGTGCAGTGTAACTTAGGTTAAGGTGCAGTGTAACTTAGGTTAAGGTGCAGTGTAACTTAGGTTAAGGTGCAGTGTAACTTAGGTTAAGGTGCAGTGTAAGTTAGGTTAAGGTGCAGTGTAAGTTAGGTTAAGGTGCAGCGTAACTTAGGTTAAGGTGCAGCGTAACTTAGGTTAAGGTGCAGCGTAACTTAGGTTAAGGTGCAGCGTAACTTAGGTTAAGGTGCAGCGTAACTTAGGTTAAGGTGCAGCGTGGGTTAGGTTAGGGGCCAACGTGGGTTAGGTTAGGGGCCAACGTGGGTTAGGTTAGGGGCCAACGTGGGTTAGGTTAGGGGCCAACGTGGGTTAGGTTAGGGGCCAACGTGGGTTAGGTTAGGGGCCAACGTGGGTTAGGTTAGGGGCCAACGTGGGTTAGGTTAGGGGCCAACGTGGGTTAGGTTAAGGGCCAACGTGGGTTAGGTTAAGGGCCAACGTGGGTTAGGTTAAGGGCCAACGTGGGTTAGGTTAAGGGCCAACGTGGGTTAGGTTAAGGGCCAACGTGGGTTAGGTTAAGGGCCAACGTGGGTTAGGTTAAGGGCCAACGTGGGTTAGGTTAAGGGCCAACGTGGGTTAGGTTAAGGGCCAACGTGGGTTAGGTTAAGGGCCAACGTGGGTAAGGTTAGGGGCCAACGTGGGTAAGGTTAAGGGCCAACGTGGGTTAGGTTAAGGGCCAACGTGGGTTAGGTTAAGGGCCAACGTGGGTTAGGTTAAGGGCCAACGTGGGTTAGGTTAAGGGCCAACGTGGGTTAGGTTAAGGGCCAACGTGGGTTAGGTTAAGGGCCAACGTGGGTTAGGTTAAGGGCCAACGTGGGTTAGGTTAAGGGCCAACGTGGGTTAGGTTGCCAGAGATGTGTCAAATCAGGATGTACGTTTGGCTGGTGTCAGGTGGTGGGTTGGTTCGATGCCTTTATAAGGGGTGTGGCCAAAGGGTATTTTATTACTTGTACCTTTTGTGTTGTGGCGTGGCGTTGCGTCCTGTGTTGATACTGGGTGGACCACTGTGGGTGTTGCTGGCTGATTTGAGCTGCGTTGTTTGCGGGTGATGTGAGACATTCTGTCTTATTAGTGGACGTGACGTTCCTCTTGTCGTTGTTTGGATAGTGTCCTGTGGCAGCGAGGATAAAATGGATGTTGTTGAACGATAGTGCTTTGGTGCTTTCGCTTTGTTACACACAGAGTGGACTGTGAGATAGGGTGACTGGGTCGAGTGCGGTTCACACTGTCCTCCCCAGTTTACAGTATGTATCATCTATGTATGTGGTCCTGCATCATTTACTAAGGAGGGACGTCAGACGACTGAAATATTAGTTATGTACTGATGTAAAGCAGAATGCTTACCTTCCACCAGTGGGCGAGTATCGACTCTGCCCCAGAGTTGCCACCGCAGGAAGAGGTGTCGGAAACACTACCCGCACACCGTCACCACTGTGCGGGGGGACGGACCCTCTATATCCTCAGCGGCGCACTCTTTGCCACCGAGCGTCACGTCTCGCGGCCCGCCGTCCAGAGCATGTATTGGGACAGCGGGACTTTGGCTTTTGGGAGATAACTCTTCATGAAGTGGAAGATATAGGGGTGGACTGCAATGTACGATTGCGGGAAAAGTCCGCCGTACATCCGCTCGAGTTGCGAGTCGGGCGGTGGGGGTGGCGCATTCACAGGTGCGGCTGGAGTGACCGTCGGTCCAC
>NW_026061845.1:187500-192500 GCF_023897955.1 Schistocerca gregaria | reverse complement strand
AGCCTGCGTACGGACATACCTCGCCACCCGGGGAACTGCTGCAACAATTGCTGCCTCAATGGATGCCAACAGATCAGCAACCACATCATCCACATTATGTATTTCCGCCTCAGAGCCCAGCCCTGGAGGACGAAATTCCTGTGCTAGTCGGTCCCAATCAGTTTTCCGATAATTATACCTTTCCTCCCATTCCCCGGTATCTTCCACAACCTCAGTACAATACTCAAAAAATATACAATTGTGATCACTCACTGTGAGATTGTCAACAACTCTCCAACCACAAACGTGTGGTGCCGAGCTCTGAGTTGCCAACGTCACATCAATATTAGAAACAGCACCCGCCCTCCCTGAAAAGGTAGGTGGGTGTCCAGGTTGATTCACCACATCAAGATGCAATTGCATAATCAAGTTCTCGAGCTCGACACCCCGCTCATCCTGTTCCACACTGTGCCACAGAGGAGACTTGGCATTCGCATCCATACAGACTATTACAGACTTACCTTGTAGAGTTCTTAGTATCCAATCCAACTGATTCAAAAATCCAGTTATATGCTGCCGAAATTGACAGTATACATTAACAATGAATACTAAATTCATCAACAAATTAAGCTGTACCACAATCACATGTTCATTACAAAATTGTGTTAAAATAGTGGTCTTGATCAGTTTATTCAGCACTACAATAGCAGTCATGGGATTCTCCCCTGAGGACACCACTTGCGCGGACGCAGGAAATCCGGGAATCCGACCAGCACAGGAGGCCGGCTCTTGAATCACAAGAATGTCCAGTAACTCTTCCTCCGCTACCTTTCTCAGCTCTTGCGCAACCAAGTGGCTACGCATGGCATTAATCTGCAGCAACCTGAATCGCCCCATTAACCGGGGGGATAGAAAACATGAAGGCGACTAGCAGGCCAAGGCTTCGAAAAATCCGAGACATTTCGTCCATACATCTTGACCATATCGCTGTAAATTTTATCTATATCGAATTTCCGGCCCCTTCTAGCAAACACCTTCTCCACCAAAAGTTTTAATTCATCAGGTTGCGTTGGAATATTAGCAGCTTGCAAATGAATACAATCAACATCCTCCAGGGCTGGGTAAGTAATATCTTCCCCACCCCTATGCTCTGTTCTAACAAGCTGCCTCAGTGCAACAGTTAACAATGCAGGCTCTTCAAGCCTTGACAATCGTAACTTGAGGTCGAAATTATCATAGATATCACCTGGACCAACTGCATTGTAAGTTACACCACCACCATCACTATTTACACGTTTTACATCGGTAACATTCACAATATTTACATCTGAACCTCCGCCACCACCACCACCACCGACTTCAGTAGGGACTAAAGACACAGCATGTTGATCTTGCTTTGAAACATCTTGCATCACAGGCCCCTCCACACTGGCACTCAATGGGCGACAAGTTAGTCGACCCATAGCTTCCTCCAAGTCGACCTCCGTCTGGACGCCGACCTCCATCACCAGACTACTCGTGGAACCCCGAACAACGTCGGAGCAGAGTAAAGAACCTGTGGACAGAGCCTTATAAATTAACCTACCCCTCTCTGCGTCCCTCTTTTCTTTACTAGGTGACTTCTTCTTTGGCGCCTTACGGGTCGCCATAATCTGTCCTCTGTACGATCCTGTCTAAGAACATTCGGTAGGTGGGGCAATCCTTCGGTCCTCCACACTTCCTACCACGTTTCTTACACGGTATACATACAGGAGGTCTGTCCTTATTAGGGCAGTCCCTCCTTTCATGCCCCACCAGCCCGCAGTGGGCGCACACAGCCTGATCTTCATTACAATATTTATTTGTGTGATTTAAATCTTGGCACTTGGTGCATCGTGGCACCGCCAAGTAATCCTTAATGTTTAGTGCCGAATATCCTACATATAGCCTCCCGATTCTTGTTAATGGCTTCCACATTTCAGGTGAGACCTCCACCACATGATGCACAGTTAACTTATCCCTTGGCCCTACTTTGAATCGCAATCTAAACTGACTGTCAAATTCCTCCCTCGTCATAGAAACATCAAAATTCTGTATGTAGATCGCATCAAGTAGGCTATCCGCATTCATGTAAGTAGGAACATCATACAGGCACATCAAAGGCCTGCGTTTCCTTGGCGGTTCGCACTTAACCTTTTCCATTAATTCCTTATTCGCCATTATTCTCTGACTGTCTTCTTGCGTGGCTGTCTCAACTATCAATACGTTCTTAGCAGTCCTTACAGTGTTAATCTTGATTTTGTCACGTTTGGGATTGATACATTTCTCAAAAGCAGTCTTGACAGCCCGAATATCCTCGCCTGCCTTCGGTTTAATGAATACAGTCGGATATGTCTTTTTAATGTTTTGCTGAATTGTTTCCTTTGCCGACGGCGCTTTAACCACAGGGGCACTCGCAACCGCGGCATAAGACCGAGCCACTGCGGGCTGACCTCTTAGACGCTCGTTCTCCTTCTCTAATTCTAATATCCGACCCTCAAGTTGAGAGTGGGCCATCGCCCATCGAGCTACACAATCCCTGATATGGTTAATCGCGTAGTTGCTGATCTTTCCGTTTTTAACACTGGAATCAAGCAACTTTAGAGATCGCGTGTGTCGCTCAGCGACAGTCAAATTCTCCTCGAACACCGAATCACCCTCGAGCGCATTATCACTCTCTACGTTTTCAGCCATATTGACGAAATGAGAGAGTGAAAAATGGAGGCCCGTCTCTTTCCCCGGACCGGCCTCTCTGGCATGGGGGGAGGCTAAATGCAGCTCGCTCACCGGTCCCGCCCCTTGACCAAGAGCTTTCCACAAAAGAGCTGCTAGGTTTAGCACGCCGTGGGTACAGCGCACTAGTCCTCTTCGACGGCTGCACCATCGAGGTTTTCACCCGCTCCCTTGCCGACGAATGCCACCCGCATTCCGGGAGAGCGGATTCACTCTCCGTCCTTCGCCCCCTACTAGGCCGAGTTCCCACCAAAGGCTAAAGACCCGGTCCTACTCAGGTGCCGGGCCGGTCCCCCAGACATTCAGGGGTTTGGACCCATCTAACCTAACCGGGGACATGTCACCACGCCCCGGCTTGGCGGATCATGCCCCGGAAATCCAGGGGCAAGGCGGGTGACCTTCGCCGACTTAGGCCAGGTTCCCGCCCCGAAGAGTGCAGTCGCCGGAACCGGTGTGCAAGATGTTCAGCACACCGTCGCCCCCCTGCCCTTTGGTCGCCCGAAGGCTTAACAGCTCCACCACGAGAAGGCGGGCAGGGGCACTTGGGAAGGAGAGGCTAAGCTGGTCGAGACGCATCCTTCCCCCGCTGCCTATTCCCAACCATGGACCCACGCAAATTGCAGGCCCACAGCATGAGACAGCCGGAGCTAGTAGATAGGGACAGCGGGAATCTCGTTAATCCATTCATGCGCGTCACTAATTAGATGACGAGGCATTTGGCTACCTTAAGAGAGTCATAGTTACTCCCGCCGTTTACCCGCGCTTGCTTGAATTTCTTCACGTTGACATTCAGAGCACTGGGCAGAAATCACATTGCGTCAACACCCGCTAGGGCCATCGCAATGCTTTGTTTTAATTAGACAGTCGGATTCCCCCAGTCCGTGCCAGTTCTGAGTTGATCGTTGAATGGCGGCCGAAGAGAATCCGCGCACCCGCGCGCCCCCGGAGGAGCACGCTAAGGCGGACGCGGCCTCGCAGCAAGGAAGATCCGTGGGAGGCCAAGGCACGGGACCGAGCTCGGATCCTGCACGCAGGTTGAAGCACCGGGGCGCGAACGCCGCGCAGGCGCGCGCATCCTGCAACGCCGGCCAGCACGAGGCCAACCAACGGCGAGAGCAGACCACGCCCGCGCTAAACGCCCGCACTTACCGGCACCCCTACGGCACTCACCTCGCCCAGGCCCGGCACGTTAGCGCTGACCCACTTCCCGACCAAGCCCGACACGCCCCGATCCTCAGAGCCAATCCTTATCCCGAAGTTACGGATCCAATTTGCCGACTTCCCTTACCTACATTATTCTATCGACTAGAGGCTCTTCACCTTGGAGACCTGCTGCGGATATGGGTACGAACCGGCGCGACACCTCCACGTGGCCCTCTCCCGGATTTTCAAGGTCCGAGGGGAAGATCGGGACACCGCCGCAACTGCGGTGCTCTTCGCGTTCCAAACCCTATCTCCCTGCTAGAGGATTCCAGGGAACTCGAACGCTCATGCAGAAAAGAAAACTCTTCCCCGATCTCCCGACGGCGTCTCCGGGTCCTTTTGGGTTACCCCGACGAGCATCTCTAAAAGAGGGGCCCGACTTGTATCGGTTCCGCTGCCGGGTTCCGGAATAGGAACCGGATTCCCTTTCGCCCAACGGGGGCCAGCACAAAGTGCATCATGCTATGACGGCCCCCATCAACATCGGATTTCTCCTAGGGCTTAGGATCGACTGACTCGTGTGCAACGGCTGTTCACACGAAACCCTTCTCCGCGTCAGCCCTCCAGGGCCTCGCTGGAGTATTTGCTACTACCACCAAGATCTGCACCGACGGCGGCTCCAGGCAGGCTCACGCCCAGACCCTTCTGCGCCCACCGCCGCGACCCTCCTACTCGTCAGGGCTTCGCGGCCGGCCGCGAGGACCGGCCATGACTGCCAGACTGACGGCCGAGTATAGGCACGACGCTTCAGCGCCATCCATTTTCAGGGCTAGTTGCTTCGGCAGGTGAGTTGTTACACACTCCTTAGCGGATTCCGACTTCCATGGCCACCGTCCTGCTGTCTTAAGCAACCAACGCCTTTCATGGTTTCCCATGAGCGTCGATTCGGGCGCCTTAACTCGGCGTTTGGTTCATCCCACAGCGCCAGTTCTGCTTACCAAAAGTGGCCCACTTGGCACTCCGATCCGAGTCGTTTGCTCGCGGCTTCAGCATATCAAGCAAGCCGGAGATCTCACCCATTTAAAGTTTGAGAATAGGTTGAGGTCGTTTCGGCCCCAAGGCCTCTA
>NW_026061845.1:180000-185000 GCF_023897955.1 Schistocerca gregaria | reverse complement strand
AGTTAGCAGGCTAGAGTCTCGTTCGTTATCGGAATTAACCAGACAAATCGCTCCACCAACTAAGAACGGCCATGCACCACCACCCACCGAATCAAGAAAGAGCTATCAATCTGTCAATCCTTCCGGTGTCCGGGCCTGGTGAGGTTTCCCGTGTTGAGTCAAATTAAGCCGCAGGCTCCACTCCTGGTGGTGCCCTTCCGTCAATTCCTTTAAGTTTCAGCTTTGCAACCATACTTCCCCCGGAACCCAAAAGCTTTGGTTTCCCGGAGGCTGCCCGCCGAGTCATCGGAGGAACTGCGGCGGATCGCTGGCTGGCATCGTTTATGGTTAGAACTAGGGCGGTATCTGATCGCCTTCGAACCTCTAACTTTCGTTCTTGATTAATGAAAACATACTTGGCAAATGCTTTCGCTTCTGTTCGTCTTGCGACGATCCAAGAATTTCACCTCTAACGTCGCAATACGAATGCCCCCGCCTGTCCCTATTAATCATTACCTCGGGTTCCGAAAACCAACAAAATAGAACCGAGGTCCTATTCCATTATTCCATGCACACAGTATTCAGGCGGGCTTGCCTGCTTTAAGCACTCTAATTTGTTCAAAGTAAACGTGCCGGCCCACCGAGACACTCAACTAAGAGCACCCTGGTAGGATTTCAACGGGGTCCGCCTCGGGACGCGCAAGCACGCCTTCGGCTCGCCCCACCGGCAGGACGTCCCACGATACATGCCAGTTAAACACCGACGGGCGGTGAACCAACAGCGTGGGACACAAATCCAACTACGAGCTTTTTAACCGCAACAACTTTAATATACGCTATTGGAGCTGGAATTACCGCGGCTGCTGGCACCAGACTTGCCCTCCAATAGATACTCGTTAAAGGATTTAAAGTGTACTCATTCCGATTACGGGGCCTCGGATGAGTCCCGTATCGTTATTTTTCGTCACTACCTCCCCGTGCCGGGAGTGGGTAATTTGCGCGCCTGCTGCCTTCCTTGGATGTGGTAGCCGTTTCTCAGGCTCCCTCTCCGGAATCGAACCCTGATTCCCCGTTACCCGTTACAACCATGGTAGGCGCAGAACCTACCATCGACAGTTGATAAGGCAGACATTTGAAAGATGCGTCGCCGGTACGAGGACCGTGCGATCAGCCCAAAGTTATTCAGAGTCACCAAGGCAAACGGACCAGACGAGCCAATCCGATTGGTTTTGATCTAATAAAAGCGTCCCTTCCATCTCTGGTCGGGACTCTGTTTGCATGTATTAGCTCTAGAATTACCACAGTTATCCAAGTAACGTGGGTACGATCTAAGGAACCATAACTGATTTAATGAGCCATTCGCGGTTTCACCTTAATGCGGCTTGTACTGAGACATGCATGGCTTAATCTTTGAGACAAGCATATGACTACTGGCAGGATCAACCAGGGAGCTGCGTCAACGAGAGCTGAGCAGCCGGCCGCCCGGGAGTGTGTCCCGAGGGCCCGCGCGAACACGCAAGCGTCCGCTCAATTATTCTGCAAACAGGAGGAGGCTGAGCTCCCCTGCACGATACACCTCGAAACCCTCTCAGGTCCCGGCGGCGCGCAGCGCCGTCCTAAGTACTTGGTCGGGTTCGAGAGAGGCGCAATCGCCCGGAGATAGGCGAGTAGACGCTTTCAGTGCGAACACCCGTGCTCCCAACTGAGCTTGCCGCTGCCGACAGAGGCCCGGGAGCGTGCTGTCGTGGCATTGCCGGCGGGAAACAACACGCGCCACCTACGGTGACCGGCAGCTCCAACGCCAGCGCCACAGAAGGGCAAAGCCCCACTTGGGTGCAGAAGCGAACTCTCCCAGCACAGCGCACGCGCCAACACGTCCGCAGAGCTGCGATACAAACCACCTGCGAGAACCGCTGGGGGCGACCGAGCAGCAGACGGCGTCGCGACGCCGAGTGCCGGGCGGCGGCGCATCCTCAACGCACACAGTCCGCAATCGGACCAGCACACTGCAGATGTCCACCGCGCTTCGCACCGGGCTCGGCAGAACCCACTTTGGCCGCCTGGCGCCGCGCGCAGGGTGCGCCGGCGCATAGCTGGGACGCCAGCCGGGCCCGTCGGCCGGCGCTCCTGCCACTGGGCGCCCCCCACCAGCCGGCTGTAGTGCGTGCGCTCACGCAGCGCGCGGCCAGCACGCCGGGCGGCCCCCCCTCACCGGCCGGGGACTGTCCCGCCAAGCCACAGCCTCGTATCGCTTCATACCCACATGGCCAACTCAGGTTCGGGGGCATGGCGGGTACCGCCGAAACAACCGGTTCACAGATGTACCGATCGTCGCTATCACCGATGCACCTGCAGCGCGAACAACCGCTCAACAACTGATTTCCAGTTCATTTGCGGATCTTTGGCAGCAAACGTATACGTCAATCTACATTTGCGAAATCTACGATTCTGGCATGCCTGCATGTTATGTGTCACGACACGCTACATCAGCCCACATACACACTGCGGCATGTACACGAGAGAACACGTGGAAGATGGTCCGCGCACATGTGCAATGTCCCTTGCGCGGTCGACTGTCAACCGGCCTCTGTAGCATGTCGCAGATGTGGAACGCGGTCCACCGTGCTATCATGTTGTGTGGGGCAATACGATTAAATAGGAAAACCCTCGTCGCTACATCAACAGACGGCTCACGCTGATTCCTGGCAGAGGGAGGAGGGGGGGGGGGGGGCCAACATGCAATACTTTCGTCCGTACCTACTTACCACATGTCTGTACGGCGTACAACAGTGCAATCTCGCTGTAATGGGGAGACGAGACAAGTAGCATCGTGCACAACATATGGCCCTTATGATTCGCCATTGTAGGGCGCAGCCGGTGTACGGTCAAGCATGTGCCACATTATGTCACTCAGTACGTAACGACGGATGATCAGTGTGGGTTACGCGTACATCAGCGGACAGTCCACACAGGCCGTACCACAACGTACACTGACTGCATCGACAACCGAATGCAACTGAACAGCTGCAAGGCTCATTTCACAAACAAACGCCTGACCGACCAGCTTGGAAGGGCAGGAGGGGAGGGCGATATTCGTTCTGTAGCGGTACACCCTTCCAGTGGTTAGCGGGACTGTGTAGAAAGTACGCAACACTCGAAAGACCTTTATGTGAGGGTACGCACCATGGCATTAAGAAATACACATGACACCAGAGGATCCAAGCAGTGAACTATGTTCAGAGGGTTGCTGTTAGGCAAAGCTACATTCCTGTGACGTTACATGTGACAGTTAAGGTGCAGTGTAAGTTAGGTTATGGTGCAGTGTAAGTTAGGTTAAGGTGCAGTGTAAGTTAGGTTAAGGTGCAGTGTAAGTTAGGTTAAGGTGCAGTGTAAGTTAGGTTAAGGTGCAGTGTAACTTAGGTTAAGGTGCAGTGTAACTTAGGTTAAGGTGCAGTGTAACTTAGGTTAAGGTGCAGTGTAACTTAGGTTAAGGTGCAGTGTAACTTAGGTTAAGGTGCAGTGTAACTTAGGTTAAGGTGCAGTGTAACTTAGGTTAAGGTGCAGTGTAACTTAGGTTAAGGTGCAGTGTAACTTAGGTTAAGGTGCAGTGTAACTTAGGTTAAGGTGCAGTGTAACTTAGGTTAAGGTGCAGTGTAACTTAGGTTAAGGTGCAGTGTAACTTAGGTTAAGGTGCAGTGTAACTTAGGTTAAGGTGCAGTGTAACTTAGGTTAAGGTGCAGTGTAACTTAGGTTAAGGTGCAGTGTAACTTAGGTTAAGGTGCAGTGTAACTTAGGTTAAGGTGCAGTGTAACTTAGGTTAAGGTGCAGTGTAACTTAGGTTAAGGTGCAGTGTAACTTAGGTTAAGGTGCAGTGTAACTTAGGTTAAGGTGCAGTGTAACTTAGGTTAAGGTGCAGTGTAACTTAGGTTAAGGTGCAGTGTAACTTAGGTTAAGGTGCAGTGTAACTTAGGTTAAGGTGCAGTGTAACTTAGGTTAAGGTGCAGTGTAAGTTAGGTTAAGGTGCAGTGTAAGTTAGGTTAAGGTGCAGCGTAACTTAGGTTAAGGTGCAGCGTAACTTAGGTTAAGGTGCAGCGTAACTTAGGTTAAGGTGCAGCGTAACTTAGGTTAAGGTGCAGCGTAACTTAGGTTAAGGTGCAGCGTAACTTAGGTTAAGGTGCAGCGTAACTTAGGTTAAGGTGCAGCGTGGGTTAGGTTAGGGGCCAACGTGGGTTAGGTTAGGGGCCAACGTGGGTTAGGTTAGGGGCCAACGTGGGTTAGGTTAGGGGCCAACGTGGGTTAGGTTAGGGGCCAACGTGGGTTAGGTTAGGGGCCAACGTGGGTTAGGTTAAGGGCCAACGTGGGTTAGGTTAAGGGCCAACGTGGGTTAGGTTAAGGGCCAACGTGGGTTAGGTTAAGGGCCAATGTGGGTTAGGTTAAGGGCCAACGTGGGTTAGGTTAAGGGCCAACGTGGGTTAGGTTAAGGGCCAACGTGGGTTAGGTTAAGGGCCAACGTGGGTTAGGTTAAGGGCCAACGTGGGTAAGGTTAGGGGCCAACGTGGGTAAGGTTAAGGGCCAACGTGGGTTAGGTTAAGGGCCAACGTGGGTTAGGTTAAGGGCCAACGTGGGTTAGGTTAAGGGCCAACGTGGGTTAGGTTAAGGGCCAACGTGGGTTAGGTTAAGGGCCAACGTGGGTTAGGTTAAGGGCCAACGTGGGTTAGGTTAAGGGCCAACGTGGGTTAGGTTAAGGGCCAACGTGGGTTAGGTTAAGGGCCAACGTGGGTTAGGTTGCCAGAGATGTGTCAAATCAGGATGTACGTTTGGCTGGTGTCAGGTGGTGGGTTGGTTCGATGCCTTTATAAGGGGTGTGGCCAAAGGGTATTTTATTACTTGTACCTTTTGTGTTGTGGCGTGGCGTTGCGTCCTGTGTTGATACTGGGTGGACCACTGTGGGTGTTGCTGGCTGATTTGAGCTGCGTTGTTTGCGGGTGATGTGAGACATTCTGTCTTATTAGTGGACGTGA
>NW_026061845.1:172500-175000 GCF_023897955.1 Schistocerca gregaria | reverse complement strand
TGACTTCCGAGCTCGGAATCCGTATTGCGAATCACTCATTCCACGTAGGACTCTATGACTAGACAGTCTAGAGACCAGCAGCTTCTCAAATGTCTTTCCCAAGACGTCCAGGAGACAGATAGGTCGGTAGGATTTGGGCATCATTGGATCCTTATCAGGAGCCTTTTTGATAATAATAACTTCTGCCGTCTTCCAGCAGGTTGGGAAGACCTGTGTTTCCATACATCTGTTGTAAATTTTCGTAAGGCCCGGAGCCAGTTTGTTTGCAATGCATTGCAGAACTTCTGCAGGAATTGCATCCGGCCCCGGGGCCTTGCACTTTGCAAAGGAGCGAATAGCTGCCTTCACTTCCTCGATGGAGTAGGGGTACACCTGTACATTGTTGTGGTAGTGTAGCTGGTCTTGCCGTCTTATTTCCTGCTGCATCTCGGTGTCTGTGTCAGGTCGATCGTCTGGGAGGAGCACCCTCAGTAGCTCCTCAGCGGTCTCTGACCAGTCCTGTGTCATTCTGTCTGTGTCACCGACTCGTACAGTCGAGAGATGCATTGGTGAATGGATTTTTTCTCTTACTATTTTGTACGGTGTACCCCATGGATCCAAAGTCAGGTGAGACTTTACAAAATCCTCCCAGCTCCGCTGGCGGTGTTGTCTGAGAGTTTCTTTGAAAAGCCATTTCCTTCTCCTATACTGGGCAAGATGGTAGTGCCGTTCCTCCTGGGTGAAGGACCTTTGATAGCTGCTTCGTGCTCTTCTCATAGACTGCCTGAGCCGGGTAAGCTCTGGAGTCCATGGAGAAGTCGCTTTTCGTATGAAGCGCCTTCGCGTCGGTATCGCCGCGGCCAAAGCCGCCCTGATTGAGACAATTAAGGCCCCTACGGCTTCCTCTACTTCAAAAGGACCGTCTCCCAGCTCCGGAGGATGAAACTCCGCCTCCAACAGGTCCCAGTCTGCTCTCCCGTAGTCATACTGCATTGTCCACCCCTCTAGCACATGCTCCCCTTGTGATGCTATTGTAAATTCAATAGCGTTATGATCACTGGTGGTTATGTTGTCGTTGACCTGCCAATTTTGGATATTGTTTACAATGTTTGTCGTGCAGAGCGTGACATCAATAGAGGATGCTGCCCCAGCTCTGCTCCTGTAGGTAGGAGGGTTGCCGGGGAGATTGACAACATTTAAATTATGTTCCATAATTATGTCTTCCAGTGCCAGTCCTCTTTGATCTTGAACTTGACTGTGCCATAGGGGGGATTTTGCGTTACTGTCCATTGATATTATAATTGCTTTGCCTGCTAAGGCTCGCAATACTGTAGATAACTGCCCAAGATAAATATTGATTGGATCCCTGTATTGACAATATATATTAATTATGTACCAAGATGTATTATAAAAGTTTATCTCCACAACTGTTACATGGGAAGTGCAATACTGTGTCAAGACAGTGGTTTTGATTAACTTGTTGTAGATGACAATTGCTGACATGGGGTTTGGACCCATTGATATTACCTGGGCAGTGACGGGAAAGCCTGTGACCTTGCCGGAGGCAGAGCCTGGCTCTTGAATTAACATAACATCGATATTTTTCTCTTCCGCTATCTTTCGGAGCTCCTGAGTTACAAGGGAGCTCCTCATAGCATTTATTTGTAAGACTTTTATCTTAATCCGGGTGTCTGGTGTAGAAATGGCTGTCAGGCCATACCTGGGCAGGATCAAAACCAATCCTGCCGTGCATCTTGACCATGTTTTTATAGGTCTTGTCGATATCGAACTCCCGACCCCGTCTGATATATAATTTTGACACTAGGTCTTGTAATTTTTCAAAGTCTGTGGGAATGTTTAACGCAGCGAGATGAATACAGTCTGCATCCTCCAGTGCCGGGAACGTGACCTTCTCTCCGCGAGGATGCCCGACCCTCACCAGCTGCCTCAGAGCCGCGTTTAGGGCTGTGGGTTCCTCCAGTCTTGACAGTCTTAACGTTTCCTCACAAATGGTGTATGTGTCTCCTGGTGGACACTGAGTGTACATTTTTCCAACTTGAATTGTTTCGACATCCTCTTGCGTCATTTTTGGAGTCTGCTGGTGCTCTGCTGCAGAGACTGGCGCGGCAGCCGACGACGACTCCGCCCCCGAGGACGAGCGGGAACCCCCGCTCCCGACGGATGAAGCCGCCCCGCCGGTCACCGCCGCCTCCCGGAAGCCTAGATGACCCCTCCCTGTAGCCAGGAAACCCCCGACCTGACAGGAGAAATCCGTCGACTCCGGCCGCTCTGTCGGAACAGGAAGTGTATAGGTCTCTCCCTCCTTGCGCGTGAGAAAGCCCCCACTCTGTGAAGAGGTAGACTCCAAGTTGGTCTGCTCGGTCGCCGGATCACCTGGAGGACTCCTCCTAATGGCCAGGAAGGACCCAACCTGGCAGGAGAAGTCCCGCATCTCCGGTCGCACGTCTGGAACTAAGACAGAATAGACCTGCCTCTCCTCCTCTCGCTCGTTGACCACCGA
>NW_026061845.1:162500-165000 GCF_023897955.1 Schistocerca gregaria | reverse complement strand
AGGCCCGGGAGCGTGCTGTCGTGGCATTGCCGGCGGGAAACAACACGCGCCACCTACGGTGACCGGCAGCTCCAACGCCAGCGCCACAGAAGGGCAAAGCCCCACTTGGGTGCAGAAGCGAACTCTCCCAGCACAGCGCACGCGCCAACACGTCCGCAGAGCTGCGATACAAACCACCTGCGAGAACCGCTGGGGGCGACCGAGCAGCAGACGGCGTCGCGACGCCGAGTGCCGGGCGGCGGCGCATCCTCAACGCACACAGTCCGCAATCGGACCAGCACACTGCAGATGTCCACCGCGCTTCGCACCGGGCTCGGCAGAACCCACTTTGGCCGCCTGGCGCCGCGCGCAGGGTGCGCCGGCGCATAGCTGGGACGCCAGCCGGGCCCGTCGGCCGGCGCTCCTGCCACTGGGCGCCCCCCACCAGCCGGCTGTAGTGCGTGCGCTCACGCAGCGCGCGGCCAGCACGCCGGGCGGCCCCCCCTCACCGGCCGGGGACTGTCCCGCCAAGCCACAGCCTCGTATCGCTTCATACCCACATGGCCAACTCAGGTTCGGGGGCATGGCGGGTACCGCCGAAACAACCGGTTCACAGATGTACCGATCGTCGCTATCACCGATGCACCTGCAGCGCGAACAACCGCTCAACAACTGATTTCCAGTTCATTTGCGGATCTTTGGCAGCAAACGTATACGTCAATCTACATTTGCGAAATCTACGATTCTGGCATGCCTGCATGTTATGTGTCACGACACGCTACATCAGCCCACATACACACTGCGGCATGTACACGAGAGAACACGTGGAAGATGGTCCGCGCACGTGTGCAATGTCCCTTGCGCGGTCGACTGTCAACCGGCCTCTGTAGCATGTCGCAGATGTGGAACGCGGTCCACCGTGCTATCATGTTGTGTGGGGCAATACGATTAAATAGGAAAACCCTCGTCGCTACATCAACAGACGGCTCACGCTGATTCCCGGCAGAGGGAGGAGGGGGGGGGGGGGGGCCAACATGCAATACTTTCGTCCGTACCTACTTACCACATGTCTGTACGGCGTACAACAGTGCAATCTCGCTGTAATGGGGAGACGAGACAAGTAGCATCGTGCACAACATATGGCCCTTATGATTCGCCATTGTAGGGCGCAGCCGGTGTACGGTCAAGCATGTGCCACATTATGTCACTCAGTACGTAACGACGGATGATCAGTGTGGGTTACGCGTACATCAGCGGACAGTCCACACAGGCCGTACCACAACGTACACTGACTGCATCGACAACCGAATGCAACTGAACAGCTGCAAGGCTCATTTCACAAACAAACGCCTGACCGACCAGCTTGGAAGGGCAGGAGGGGAGGGCGATATTCGTTCTGTAGCGGTACACCCTTCCAGTGGTTAGCGGGACTGTGTAGAAAGTACGCAACACTCGAAAGACCTTTATGTGAGGGTACGCACCATGGCATCAAGAAATACACATGACACCAGAGGATCCAAGCAGTGAACTATGTTCAGAGGGTTGCTGTTAGGCAAAGCTACATTCCTGTGACGTTACATGTGACAGTTAAGGTGCAGTGTAAGTTAGGTTAAGGTGCAGTGTAAGTTAGGTTAAGGTGCAGTGTAAGTTAGGTTAAGGTGCAGTGTAAGTTAGGTTAAGGTGCAGTGTAAGTTAGGTTAAGGTGCAGTGTAACTTAGGTTAAGGTGCAGTGTAACTTAGGTTAAGGTGCAGTGTAACTTAGGTTAAGGTGCAGTGTAAGTTAGGTTAAGGTGCAGTGTAACTTAGGTTAAGGTGCAGTGTAACTTAGGTTAAGGTGCAGTGTAACTTAGGTTAAGGTGCAGTGTAACTTAGGTTAAGGTGCAGTGTAACTTAGGTTAAGGTGCAGTGTAACTTAGGTTAAGGTGCAGTGTAACTTAGGTTAAGGTGCAGTGTAACTTAGGTTAAGGTGCAGTGTAACTTAGGTTAAGGTGCAGTGTAACTTAGGTTAAGGTGCAGTGTAACTTAGGTTAAGGTGCAGTGTAACTTAGGTTAAGGTGCAGTGTAACTTAGGTTAAGGTGCAGTGTAACTTAGGTTAAGGTGCAGTGTAACTTAGGTTAAGGTGCAGTGTAACTTAGGTTAAGGTGCAGTGTAACTTAGGTTAAGGTGCAGTGTAACTTAGGTTAAGGTGCAGTGTAACTTAGGTTAAGGTGCAGTGTAAGTTAGGTTAAGGTGCAGTGTAAGTTAGGTTAAGGTGCAGCGTAACTTAGGTTAAGGTGCAGCGTAACTTAGGTTAAGGTGCAGCGTAACTTAGGTTAAGGTGCAGCGTAACTTAGGTTAAGGTGCAACGTGGGTTAGGTTAGGGGCCAACGTGGGTTAGGTTAGGGGCCAACGTGGGTTAGGTTAGGGGCCAACGTAGGTTAGGTTAGGGGCCAACGTGGGTTAGGTTAGGGGCCAACGTGGGTTAGGTTAGGGGCCAACGTGGGTTAGGTTAGGGGCCAACGTGGGTTAGGTTAAGGGCCA
>NW_026061845.1:150000-157500 GCF_023897955.1 Schistocerca gregaria | reverse complement strand
GCTTCAGCATATCAAGCAAGCCGGAGATCTCACCCATTTAAAGTTTGAGAATAGGTTGAGGTCGTTTCGGCCCCAAGGCCTCTAATCATTCGCTTTACCGGATGAGACTCGTACGAGCACCAGCTATCCTGAGGGAAACTTCGGAGGGAACCAGCTACTAGATGGTTCGATTAGTCTTTCGCCCCTATACCCAGCTCCGACGATCGATTTGCACGTCAGAATCGCTACGGACCTCCATCAGGGTTTCCCCTGACTTCGTCCTGGCCAGGCATAGTTCACCATCTTTCGGGTCCCAACGTGTACGCTCTAGGTGCGCCTCACCTCGCAATGAGGACGAGACGCCCCGGGAGTGCGGAGGCCGCCGCCCCGTGAAGGGCGGGGAAGCCCCATCCTCCCTCGGCCCGCGCAAGGCGAGACCTTCACTTTCATTACGCCTTTAGGTTTCGTACAGCCCAATGACTCGCGCACATGTTAGACTCCTTGGTCCGTGTTTCAAGACGGGTCGTGAAATTGTCCAAAGCTGAAGCGCCGCTGACGGGAGCGATTATTCCGCCCGAGAGCATCCCGAGCCAACAGCGGCGCGGGTCCGGGGCCGGGCCAGGTAGGTCCGTCATCCGGGAAGAACCGCGCGCGCTTGCCGGGAGCCCGAGCGCCCAAAGGGGCGAATCGACTCCTCCAGATATACCGCCGAGCAGCCAGCCAGGACACCGGGGCTCTGCCCAACAGACGCGAACCGAGGCCCGCGGAAGGACAGGCTGCGCACCCGGGCCGTAGGCCGGCACCCAGCGGGTCGCGACGTCCTACTAGGGGAGAAGTGCGGCCCACCGCACACCGGAACGGCCCCACCCCGCGGCGAGTGGAAAGGCAACCGGACACGACCCCGCCGCGGATTGCTCCGCGCGGGCGGCCGGCCCCATCTGCCGAGGGCGGGGGCCAGTGGCCGGATGGGCGTGAATCTCACCCGTTCGACCTTTCGGACTTCTCACGTTTACCCCACAACGGTTTCACGTACTTTTGAACTCTCTCTTCAAAGTTCTTTTCAACTTTCCCTCACGGTACTTGTTCGCTATCGGTCTCGTGGTCATATTTAGTCTCAGATGGAGTTTACCACCCACTTGGAGCTGCACTCTCAAGCAACCCGACTCGAAGGAGAGGTCCCGCCGACGCTCGCACCGGCCGCTACGGGCCTGGCACCCTCTACGGGCCGTGGCCTCATTCAAGTTGGACTTGGGCTCGGCGCGAGGCGTCGGGGTAGTGGACCCTCCCGAACACCACATGCCACGACAGGCGGCAGCCTGCGGGGTTCGGTGCTGGACTCTTCCCTGTTCGCTCGCCGCTACTGGGGGAATCCTTGTTAGTTTCTTTTCCTCCGCTTAGTAATATGCTTAAATTCAGCGGGTAGTCTCGCCTGCTCTGAGGTCGTTGTACGAGGTGTCGCACGCCACACCGCCAGCCGGCTGTGCACGCTACCGAGAAAGCACCGGTATGCGAACCGCCAGGCGACGGGCGCGCATCGCACGTTTAAGGAGACGCGGCCGGCCACACAGGCGACCACGACACTCCCAGGCGCCCGAAGCGGGACAAACGCCGCGCGCTTCAGTATACGTAGCCGACCCTCAGCCAGACGTGGCCCGGGAACGGAATCCATGGACCGCAATGTGCGTTCGAAACGTCGATGTTCATGTGTCCTGCAGTTCACATGTCGACGCGCAATTTGCTGCGTTCTTCATCGACCCACGAGCCGAGTGATCCACCGTCCTGGGTGATCTTTATCTTTTCAGTTCTCCACCGTCTCTTTCAAGACAGTTGCAGAGGCGGGACTGAGGCGTTTGACGGCCCCTGTTCCATTACTTTGTGTCCAACGGCCTGACGGCCGATGGGCGTCGTACGGCTCCACACCGGAGCGGACAGGCACTCGGGCGAAAGTCATTCAAAACCGGCGCCAGGCGCCAGGTGCCGCAGGCCAGCCGCTCCAGAGCTTCAGCGCTCGTACCACACAACAACACTTGCGCTAGTTTTGAGAGGCACGCGTGGTTCCGCACGCGGCGCACGGCTACTGCCGTACAGGTAGCGTGTTGCGCGACACGACACGCACATCGAAAGACATGCAGTCTAGTCGGTAATGATCCTTCCGCAGGTTCACCTACGGAAACCTTGTTACGACTTTTACTTCCTCTAAATGATCAAGTTTGGTCATCTTTCCGGTAGCATCGGCAACGACAGAGTCGATGCCGCGTACCAGTCCGAAGACCTCACTAAATCATTCAATCGGTAGTAGCGACGGGCGGTGTGTACAAAGGGCAGGGACGTAATCAACGCGAGCTTATGACTCGCGCTTACTGGGAATTCCTCGTTCATGGGGAACAATTGCAAGCCCCAATCCCTAGCACGAAGGAGGTTCAGCGGGTTACCCCGACCTTTCGGCCTAGGAAGACACGCTGATTCCTTCAGTGTAGCGCGCGTGCGGCCCAGAACATCTAAGGGCATCACAGACCTGTTATTGCTCAATCTCGTGCGGCTAGAAGCCGCCTGTCCCTCTAAGAAGAAAAGTAATCGCTGACAGCACGAAGGATGTCACGCGACTAGTTAGCAGGCTAGAGTCTCGTTCGTTATCGGAATTAACCAGACAAATCGCTCCACCAACTAAGAACGGCCATGCACCACCACCCACCGAATCAAGAAAGAGCTATCAATCTGTCAATCCTTCCGGTGTCCGGGCCTGGTGAGGTTTCCCGTGTTGAGTCAAATTAAGCCGCAGGCTCCACTCCTGGTGGTGCCCTTCCGTCAATTCCTTTAAGTTTCAGCTTTGCAACCATACTTCCCCCGGAACCCAAAAGCTTTGGTTTCCCGGAGGCTGCCCGCCGAGTCATCGGAGGAACTGCGGCGGATCGCTGGCTGGCATCGTTTATGGTTAGAACTAGGGCGGTATCTGATCGCCTTCGAACCTCTAACTTTCGTTCTTGATTAATGAAAACATACTTGGCAAATGCTTTCGCTTCTGTTCGTCTTGCGACGATCCAAGAATTTCACCTCTAACGTCGCAATACGAATGCCCCCGCCTGTCCCTATTAATCATTACCTCGGGTTCCGAAAACCAACAAAATAGAACCGAGGTCCTATTCCATTATTCCATGCACACAGTATTCAGGCGGGCTTGCCTGCTTTAAGCACTCTAATTTGTTCAAAGTAAACGTGCCGGCCCACCGAGACACTCAACTAAGAGCACCCTGGTAGGATTTCAACGGGGTCCGCCTCGGGACGCGCAAGCACGCCTTCGGCTCGCCCCACCGGCAGGACGTCCCACGATACATGCCAGTTAAACACCGACGGGCGGTGAACCAACAGCGTGGGACACAAATCCAACTACGAGCTTTTTAACCGCAACAACTTTAATATACGCTATTGGAGCTGGAATTACCGCGGCTGCTGGCACCAGACTTGCCCTCCAATAGATACTCGTTAAAGGATTTAAAGTGTACTCATTCCGATTACGGGGCCTCGGATGAGTCCCGTATCGTTATTTTTCGTCACTACCTCCCCGTGCCGGGAGTGGGTAATTTGCGCGCCTGCTGCCTTCCTTGGATGTGGTAGCCGTTTCTCAGGCTCCCTCTCCGGAATCGAACCCTGATTCCCCGTTACCCGTTACAACCATGGTAGGCGCAGAACCTACCATCGACAGTTGATAAGGCAGACATTTGAAAGATGCGTCGCCGGTACGAGGACCGTGCGATCAGCCCAAAGTTATTCAGAGTCACCAAGGCAAACGGACCAGACGAGCCAATCCGATTGGTTTTGATCTAATAAAAGCGTCCCTTCCATCTCTGGTCGGGACTCTGTTTGCATGTATTAGCTCTAGAATTACCACAGTTATCCAAGTAACGTGGGTACGATCTAAGGAACCATAACTGATTTAATGAGCCATTCGCGGTTTCACCTTAATGCGGCTTGTACTGAGACATGCATGGCTTAATCTTTGAGACAAGCATATGACTACTGGCAGGATCAACCAGGGAGCTGCGTCAACGAGAGCTGAGCAGCCGGCCGCCCGGGAGTGTGTCCCGAGGGCCCGCGCGAACACGCAAGCGTCCGCTCAATTATTCTGCAAACAGGAGGAGGCTGAGCTCCCCTGCACGATACACCTCGAAACCCTCTCAGGTCCCGGCGGCGCGCAGCGCCGTCCTAAGTACTTGGTCGGGTTCGAGAGAGGCGCAATCGCCCGGAGATAGGCGAGTAGACGCTTTCAGTGCGAACACCCGTGCTCCCAACTGAGCTTGCCGCTGCCGACAGAGGCCCGGGAGCGTGCTGTCGTGGCATTGCCGGCGGGAAACAACACGCGCCACCTACGGTGACCGGCAGCTCCAACGCCAGCGCCACAGAAGGGCAAAGCCCCACTTGGGTGCAGAAGCGAACTCTCCCAGCACAGCGCACGCGCCAACACGTCCGCAGAGCTGCGATACAAACCACCTGCGAGAACCGCTGGGGGCGACCGAGCAGCAGACGGCGTCGCGACGCCGAGTGCCGGGCGGCGGCGCATCCTCAACGCACACAGTCCGCAATCGGACCAGCACACTGCAGATGTCCACCGCGCTTCGCACCGGGCTCGGCAGAACCCACTTTGGCCGCCTGGCGCCGCGCGCAGGGTGCGCCGGCGCATAGCTGGGACGCCAGCCGGGCCCGTCGGCCGGCGCTCCTGCCACTGGGCGCCCCCCACCAGCCGGCTGTAGTGCGTGCGCTCACGCAGCGCGCGGCCAGCACGCCGGGCGGCCCCCCCTCACCGGCCGGGGACTGTCCCGCCAAGCCACAGCCTCGTATCGCTTCATACCCACATGGCCAACTCAGGTTCGGGGGCATGGCGGGTACCGCCGAAACAACCGGTTCACAGATGTACCGATCGTCGCTATCACCGATGCACCTGCAGCGCGAACAACCGCTCAACAACTGATTTCCAGTTCATTTGCGGATCTTTGGCAGCAAACGTATACGTCAATCTACATTTGCGAAATCTACGATTCTGGCATGCCTGCATGTTATGTGTCACGACACGCTACATCAGCCCACATACACACTGCGGCATGTACACGAGAGAACACGTGGAAGATGGTCCGCGCACGTGTGCAATGTCCCTTGCGCGGTCGACTGTCAACCGGCCTCTGTAGCATGTCGCAGATGTGGAACGCGGTCCACCGTGCTATCATGTTGTGTGGGGCAATACGATTAAATAGGAAAACCCTCGTCGCTACATCAACAGACGGCTCACGCTGATTCCCGGCAGAGGGAGGAGGGGGGGGGGGCCAACATGCAATACTTTCGTCCGTACCTACTTACCACATGTCTGTACGGCGTACAACAGTGCAATCTCGCTGTAATGGGGAGACGAGACAAGTAGCATCGTGCACAACATATGGCCCTTATGATTCGCCATTGTAGGGCGCAGCCGGTGTACGGTCAAGCATGTGCCACATTATGTCACTCAGTACGTAACGACGGATGATCAGTGTGGGTTACGCGTACATCAGCGGACAGTCCACACAGGCCGTACCACAACGTACACTGACTGCATCGACAACCGAATGCAACTGAACAGCTGCAAGGCTCATTTCACAAACAAACGCCTGACCGACCAGCTTGGAAGGGCAGGAGGGGAGGGCGATATTCGTTCTGTAGCGGTACACCCTTCCAGTGGTTAGCGGGACTGTGTAGAAAGTACGCAACACTCGAAAGACCTTTATGTGAGGGTACGCACCATGGCATCAAGAAATACACATGACACCAGAGGATCCAAGCAGTGAACTATGTTCAGAGGGTTGCTGTTAGGCAAAGCTACATTCCTGTGACGTTACATGTGACAGTTAAGGTGCAGTGTAAGTTAGGTTAAGGTGCAGTGTAAGTTAGGTTAAGGTGCAGTGTAAGTTAGGTTAAGGTGCAGTGTAAGTTAGGTTAAGGTGCAGTGTAACTTAGGTTAAGGTGCAGTGTAACTTAGGTTAAGGTGCAGTGTAACTTAGGTTAAGGTGCAGTGTAAGTTAGGTTAAGGTGCAGTGTAACTTAGGTTAAGGTGCAGTGTAACTTAGGTTAAGGTGCAGTGTAACTTAGGTTAAGGTGCAGTGTAACTTAGGTTAAGGTGCAGTGTAACTTAGGTTAAGGTGCAGTGTAACTTAGGTTAAGGTGCAGTGTAACTTAGGTTAAGGTGCAGTGTAACTTAGGTTAAGGTGCAGTGTAACTTAGGTTAAGGTGCAGTGTAACTTAGGTTAAGGTGCAGTGTAACTTAGGTTAAGGTGCAGTGTAACTTAGGTTAAGGTGCAGTGTAACTTAGGTTAAGGTGCAGTGTAACTTAGGTTAAGGTGCAGTGTAACTTAGGTTAAGGTGCAGTGTAACTTAGGTTAAGGTGCAGTGTAACTTAGGTTAAGGTGCAGTGTAACTTAGGTTAAGGTGCAGTGTAACTTAGGTTAAGGTGCAGTGTAAGTTAGGTTAAGGTGCAGTGTAAGTTAGGTTAAGGTGCAGCGTAACTTAGGTTAAGGTGCAGCGTAACTTAGGTTAAGGTGCAGCGTAACTTAGGTTAAGGTGCAGCGTAACTTAGGTTAAGGTGCAGCGTAACTTAGGTTAAGGTGCAGCGTAACTTAGGTTAAGGTGCAGCGTGGGTTAGGTTAGGGGCCAACGTGGGTTAGGTTAGGGGCCAACGTGGGTTAGGTTAGGGGCTAACGTGGGTTAGGTTAGGGGCCAACGTGGGTTAGGTTAGGGGCCAACGTGGGTTAGGTTAGGGGCCAACGTGGGTTAGGTTAGGGGCCAACGTGGGTTAGGTTAAGGGCCAACGTGGGTTAGGTTAAGGGCCAACGTGGGTTAGGTTAAGGGCCAACGTGGGTTAGGTTAAGGGCCAACGTGGGTTAGGTTAAGGGCCAACGTGGGTTAGGTTAAGGGCCAACGTGGGTTAGGTTAAGGGCCAACGTGGGTTAGGTTAAGGGCCAACGTGGGTTAGGTTAAGGGCCAACGTGGGTTAGGTTAAGGGCCAACGTGGGTAAGGTTAGGGGCCAACGTGGGTAAGGTTAAGGGCCAACGTGGGTTAGGTTAAGGGCCAACGTGGGTTAGGTTAAGGGCCAACGTGGGTTAGGTTAAGGGCCAACGTGGGTTAGGTTAAGGGCCAACGTGGGTTAGGTTAAGGGCCAACGTGGGTTAGGTTAAGGGCCAACGTGGGTTAGGTTAAGGGCCAACGTGGGTTAGGTTGCCAGAGATGTGTCAAATCAGGATGTACGTTTGGCTGGTGTCAGGTGGTGGGTTGGTTCGATGCCTTTATAAGGGGTGTGGCCAAAGGGTATTTTATTACTTGTACCTTTTGTGTTGTGGCGTGGCGTTGCGTCCTGTGTTGATACTGGGTGGACCACTGTGGGTGTTGCTGGCTGATTTGAGCTGCGTTGTTTGCGGGTGATGTGAGACATTCTGTCTTATTAGTGGACGTGACGTTCCTCTTGTCGTTGTTTGGATAGTGTCCTGTGGCAGCGAGGATAAAAT
>NW_026061845.1:137500-140000 GCF_023897955.1 Schistocerca gregaria | reverse complement strand
ACTCGAAAGACCTTTATGTGAGGGTACGCACCATGGCATCAAGAAATACACATGACACCAGAGGATCCAAGCAGTGAACTATGTTCAGAGGGTTGCTGTTAGGCAAAGCTACATTCCTGTGACGTTACATGTGACAGTTAAGGTGCAGTGTAAGTTAGGTTAAGGTGCAGTGTAAGTTAGGTTAAGGTGCAGTGTAAGTTAGGTTAAGGTGCAGTGTAACTTAGGTTAAGGTGCAGTGTAACTTAGGTTAAGGTGCAGTGTAACTTAGGTTAAGGTGCAGTGTAACTTAGGTTAAGGTGCAGTGTAACTTAGGTTAAGGTGCAGTGTAACTTAGGTTAAGGTGCAGTGTAACTTAGGTTAAGGTGCAGTGTAACTTAGGTTAAGGTGCAGTGTAACTTAGGTTAAGGTGCAGTGTAACTTAGGTTAAGGTGCAGTGTAACTTAGGTTAAGGTGCAGTGTAACTTAGGTTAAGGTGCAGTGTAACTTAGGTTAAGGTGCAGTGTAACTTAGGTTAAGGTGCAGTGTAACTTAGGTTAAGGTGCAGTGTAACTTAGGTTAAGGTGCAGTGTAACTTAGGTTAAGGTGCAGTGTAACTTAGGTTAAGGTGCAGTGTAACTTAGGTTAAGGTGCAGTGTAACTTAGGTTAAGGTGCAGTGTAACTTAGGTTAAGGTGCAGTGTAACTTAGGTTAAGGTGCAGTGTAACTTAGGTTAAGGTGCAGTGTAAGTTAGGTTAAGGTGCAGTGTAAGTTAGGTTAAGGTGCAGCGTAACTTAGGTTAAGGTGCAGCGTAACTTAGGTTAAGGTGCAGCGTAACTTAGGTTAAGGTGCAGCGTAACTTAGGTTAAGGTGCAGCGTAACTTAGGTTTAAGGTGCAGCGTAACTTAGGTTAAGGTGCAGCGTGGGTTAGGTTAGGGGCCAACGTGGGTTAGGTTAGGGGCCAACGTGGGTTAGGTTAGGGGCCAACGTGGGTTAGGTTAGGGGCCAACGTGGGTTAGGTTAGGGGCCAACGTGGGTTAGGTTAGGGGCCAACGTGGGTTAGGTTAGGGGCCAACGTGGGTTAGGTTAAGGGCCAACGTGGGTTAGGTTAAGGGCCAACGTGGGTTAGGTTAAGGGCCAACGTGGGTTAGGTTAAGGGCCAACGTGGGTTAGGTTAAGGGCCAACGTGGGTTAGGTTAAGGGCCAACGTGGGTTAGGTTAAGGGCCAACGTGGGTTAGGTTAAGGGCCAACGTGGGTTAGGTTAAGGGCCAACGTGGGTTAGGTTAAGGGCCAACGTGGGTAAGGTTAGGGGCCAACGTGGGTAAGGTTAAGGGCCAACGTGGGTTAGGTTAAGGGCCAACGTGGGTTAGGTTAAGGGCCAACGTGGGTTAGGTTAAGGGCCAACGTGGGTTAGGTTAAGGGCCAACGTGGGTTAGGTTAAGGGCCAACGTGGGTTAGGTTAAGGGCCAACGTGGGTTAGGTTAAGGGCCAACGTGGGTTAGGTTAAGGGCCAACGTGGGTTAGGTTAATGGCCAACGTGGGTTAGGTTGCCAGAGATGTGTCAAATCAGGATGTACGTTTGGCTGGTGTCAGGTGGTGGGTTGGTTCGATGCCTTTATAAGGGGTGTGGCCAAAGGGTATTTTATTACTTGTACCTTTTGTGTTGTGGCGTGGCGTTGCGTCCTGTGTTGATACTGGGTGGACCACTGTGGGTGTTGCTGGCTGATTTGAGCTGCGTTGTTTGCGGGTGATGTGAGACATTCTGTCTTATTAGTGGACGTGACGTTCCTCTTGTCGTTGTTTGGATAGTGTCCTGTGGCAGCGAGGATAAAATGGATGTTGTTGAACGATAGTGCTTTGGTGCTTTCGCTTTGTTACACACAGAGTGGACTGTGAGATAGGGTGACTGGGTCGAGTGCGGTTCACACTGTCCTCCCCAGTTTACAGTATGTATCATCTATGTATGTGGTCCTGCATCATTTACTAAGGAGGGACGTCAGACGACTGAAATATTAGTTATGTACTGATGTAAAGCAGAATGCTTACCTTCCACCAGTGGGCGAGTATCGACTCTGCCCCAGAGTTGCCACCGCAGGAAGAGGTGTCGGAAACACTACCCGCACACCGTCACCACTGTGCGGGGGGACGGACCCTCTATATCCTCAGCGGCGCACTCTTTGCCACCGAGCGTCACGTCTCGCGGCCCGCCGTCCAGAGCATGTATTGGGACAGCGGGACTTTGGCTTTTGGGAGATAACTCTTCATGAAGTGGAAGATATAGGGGTGGACTGCAATGTACGATTGCGGGAAAAGTCCGCCGTACATCCGCTCGAGTTGCGAGTCGGGCGGTGGGGGTGGCGCATTCACAGGTGCGGCTGGAGTGACCGTCGGTCCACCACTTTTGACTCGATTTGCGTCACCTGCGGTGAAGAGGGGGTGCAGCAGGCGTTTTACTCTGGGTCGTCAAGCGGGCGCTGTAGGCGACATCGACATCATAGTCGGCCGGCCGTCTCATAGAGGGCG
>NW_026061845.1:127500-130000 GCF_023897955.1 Schistocerca gregaria | reverse complement strand
TCGCGGTTTCACCTTAATGCGGCTTGTACTGAGACATGCATGGCTTAATCTTTGAGACAAGCATATGACTACTGGCAGGATCAACCAGGGAGCTGCGTCAACGAGAGCTGAGCAGCCGGCCGCCCGGGAGTGTGTCCCGAGGGCCCGCGCGAACACGCAAGCGTCCGCTCAATTATTCTGCAAACAGGAGGAGGCTGAGCTCCCCTGCACGATACACCTCGAAACCCTCTCAGGTCCCGGCGGCGCGCAGCGCCGTCCTAAGTACTTGGTCGGGTTCGAGAGAGGCGCAATCGCCCGGAGATAGGCGAGTAGACGCTTTCAGTGCGAACACCCGTGCTCCCAACTGAGCTTGCCGCTGCCGACAGAGGCCCGGGAGCGTGCTGTCGTGGCATTGCCGGCGGGAAACAACACGCGCCACCTACGGTGACCGGCAGCTCCAACGCCAGCGCCACAGAAGGGCAAAGCCCCACTTGGGTGCAGAAGCGAACTCTCCCAGCACAGCGCACGCGCCAACACGTCCGCAGAGCTGCGATACAAACCACCTGCGAGAACCGCTGGGGGCGACCGAGCAGCAGACGGCGTCGCGACGCCGAGTGCCGGGCGGCGGCGCATCCTCAACGCACACAGTCCGCAATCGGACCAGCACACTGCAGATGTCCACCGCGCTTCGCACCGGGCTCGGCAGAACCCACTTTGGCCGCCTGGCGCCGCGCGCAGGGTGCGCCGGCGCATAGCTGGGACGCCAGCCGGGCCCGTCGGCCGGCGCTCCTGCCACTGGGCGCCCCCCACCAGCCGGCTGTAGTGCGTGCGCTCACGCAGCGCGCGGCCAGCACGCCGGGCGGCCCCCCCTCACCGGCCGGGGACTGTCCCGCCAAGCCACAGCCTCGTATCGCTTCATACCCACATGGCCAACTCAGGTTCGGGGGCATGGCGGGTACCGCCGAAACAACCGGTTCACAGATGTACCGATCGTCGCTATCACCGATGCACCTGCAGCGCGAACAACCGCTCAACAACTGATTTCCAGTTCATTTGCGGATCTTTGGCAGCAAACGTATACGTCAATCTACATTTGCGAAATCTACGATTCTGGCATGCCTGCATGTTATGTGTCACGACACGCTACATCAGCCCACATACACACTGCGGCATGTACACGAGAGAACACGTGGAAGATGGTCCGCGCACGTGTGCAATGTCCCTTGCGCGGTCGACTGTCAACCGGCCTCTGTAGCATGTCGCAGATGTGGAACGCGGTCCACCGTGCTATCATGTTGTGTGGGGCAATACGATTAAATAGGAAAACCCTCGTCGCTACATCAACAGACGGCTCACGCTGATTCCCGGCAGAGGGAGGAGGGGGGGGGGGGGGGCCAACATGCAATACTTTCGTCCGTACCTACTTACCACATGTCTGTACGGCGTACAACAGTGCAATCTCGCTGTAATGGGGAGACGAGACAAGTAGCATCGTGCACAACATATGGCCCTTATGATTCGCCATTGTAGGGCGCAGCCGGTGTACGGTCAAGCATGTGCCACATTATGTCACTCAGTACGTAACGACGGATGATCAGTGTGGGTTACGCGTACATCAGCGGACAGTCCACACAGGCCGTACCACAACGTACACTGACTGCATCGACAACCGAATGCAACTGAACAGCTGCAAGGCTCATTTCACAAACAAACGCCTGACCGACCAGCTTGGAAGGGCAGGAGGGGAGGGCGATATTCGTTCTGTAGCGGTACACCCTTCCAGTGGTTAGCGGGACTGTGTAGAAAGTACGCAACACTCGAAAGACCTTTATGTGAGGGTACGCACCATGGCATCAAGAAATACACATGACACCAGAGGATCCAAGCAGTGAACTATGTTCAGAGGGTTGCTGTTAGGCAAAGCTACATTCCTGTGACGTTACATGTGACAGTTAAGGTGCAGTGTAAGTTAGGTTAAGGTGCAGTGTAAGTTAGGTTAAGGTGCAGTGTAAGTTAGGTTAAGGTGCAGTGTAAGTTAGGTTAAGGTGCAGTGTAACTTAGGTTAAGGTGCAGTGTAACTTAGGTTAAGGTGCAGTGTAACTTAGGTTAAGGTGCAGTGTAAGTTAGGTTAAGGTGCAGTGTAACTTAGGTTAAGGTGCAGTGTAACTTAGGTTAAGGTGCAGTGTAACTTAGGTTAAGGTGCAGTGTAACTTAGGTTAAGGTGCAGTGTAACTTAGGTTAAGGTGCAGTGTAACTTAGGTTAAGGTGCAGTGTAACTTAGGTTAAGGTGCAGTGTAACTTAGGTTAAGGTGCAGTGTAACTTAGGTTAAGGTGCAGTGTAACTTAGGTTAAGGTGCAGTGTAACTTAGGTTAAGGTGCAGTGTAACTTAGGTTAAGGTGCAGTGTAACTTAGGTTAAGGTGCAGTGTAACTTAGGTTAAGGTGCAGTGTAACTTAGGTTAAGGTGCAGTGTAACTTAGGTTAAGGTGCAGTGTAACTTAGGTTAAGGTGCAGTGTAACTT
>NW_026061845.1:115000-117500 GCF_023897955.1 Schistocerca gregaria | reverse complement strand
CCCACCAGCCGGCTGTAGTGCGTGCGCTCACGCAGCGCGCGGCCAGCACGCCGGGCGGCCCCCCCTCACCGGCCGGGGACTGTCCCGCCAAGCCACAGCCTCGTATCGCTTCATACCCACATGGCCAACTCAGGTTCGGGGGCATGGCGGGTACCGCCGAAACAACCGGTTCACAGATGTACCGATCGTCGCTATCACCGATGCACCTGCAGCGCGAACAACCGCTCAACAACTGATTTCCAGTTCATTTGCGGATCTTTGGCAGCAAACGTATACGTCAATCTACATTTGCGAAATCTACGATTCTGGCATGCCTGCATGTTATGTGTCACGACACGCTACATCAGCCCACATACACACTGCGGCATGTACACGAGAGAACACGTGGAAGATGGTCCGCGCACGTGTGCAATGTCCCTTGCGCGGTCGACTGTCAACCGGCCTCTGTAGCATGTCGCAGATGTGGAACGCGGTCCACCGTGCTATCATGTTGTGTGGGGCAATACGATTAAATAGGAAAACCCTCGTCGCTACATCAACAGACGGCTCACGCTGATTCCCGGCAGAGGGAGGAGGGGGGGGGGGGGGCCAACCAGCAATACTTTCGTCCGTACCTACTTACCACATGTCTGTACGGCGTACAACAGTGCAATCTCGCTGTAATGGGGAGACGAGACAAGTAGCATCGTGCACAACATATGGCCCTTATGATTCGCCATTGTAGGGCGCAGCCGGTGTACGGTCAAGCATGTGCCACATTATGTCACTCAGTACGTAACGACGGATGATCAGTGTGGGTTACGCGTACATCAGCGGACAGTCCACACAGGCCGTACCACAACGTACACTGACTGCATCGACAACCGAATGCAACTGAACAGCTGCAAGGCTCATTTCACAAACAAACGCCTGACCGACCAGCTTGGAAGGGCAGGAGGGGAGGGCGATATTCGTTCTGTAGCGGTACACCCTTCCAGTGGTTAGCGGGACTGTGTAGAAAGTACGCAACACTCGAAAGACCTTTATGTGAGGGTACGCACCATGGCATCAAGAAATACACATGACACCAGAGGATCCAAGCAGTGAACTATGTTCAGAGGGTTGCTGTTAGGCAAAGCTACATTCCTGTGACGTTACATGTGACAGTTAAGGTGCAGTGTAAGTTAGGTTAAGGTGCAGTGTAAGTTAGGTTAAGGTGCAGTGTAAGTTAGGTTAAGGTGCAGTGTAAGTTAGGTTAAGGTGCAGTGTAAGTTAGGTTAAGGTGCAGTGTAACTTAGGTTAAGGTGCAGTGTAACTTAGGTTAAGGTGCAGTGTAAGTTAGGTTAAGGTGCAGTGTAACTTAGGTTAAGGTGCAGTGTAACTTAGGTTAAGGTGCAGTGTAACTTAGGTTAAGGTGCAGTGTAACTTAGGTTAAGGTGCAGTGTAACTTAGGTTAAGGTGCAGTGTAACTTAGGTTAAGGTGCAGTGTAACTTAGGTTAAGGTGCAGTGTAACTTAGGTTAAGGTGCAGTGTAACTTAGGTTAAGGTGCAGTGTAACTTAGGTTAAGGTGCAGTGTAACTTAGGTTAAGGTGCAGTGTAACTTAGGTTAAGGTGCAGTGTAACTTAGGTTAAGGTGCAGTGTAACTTAGGTTAAGGTGCAGTGTAACTTAGGTTAAGGTGCAGTGTAACTTAGGTTAAGGTGCAGTGTAACTTAGGTTAAGGTGCAGTGTAACTTAGGTTAAGGTGCAGTGTAACTTAGGTTAAGGTGCAGTGTAACTTAGGTTAAGGTGCAGTGTAACTTAGGTTAAGGTGCAGTGTAAGTTAGGTTAAGGTGCAGCGTAACTTAGGTTAAGGTGCAGCGTAACTTAGGTTAAGGTGCAGCGTAACTTAGGTTAAGGTGCAGCGTAACTTAGGTTAAGGTGCAGCGTAACTTAGGTTAAGGTGCAGCGTAACTTAGGTTAAGGTGCAGCGTAACTTAGGTTAAGGTGCAGCGTGGGTTAGGTTAGGGGCCAACGTGGGTTAGGTTAGGGGCCAACGTGGGTTAGGTTAGGGGCCAACGTGGGTTAGGTTAGGTGCCAACGTGGGTTAGGTTAGGGGCCAACGTGGGTTAGGTTAGGGGCCAACGTGGGTTAGGTTAAGGGCCAACGTGGGTTAGGTTAAGGGCCAACGTGGGTTAGGTTAAGGGCCAACGTGGGTTAGGTTAAGGGCCAACGTGGGTTAGGTTAAGGGCCAACGTGGGTTAGGTTAAGGGCCAACGTGGGTTAGGTTAAGGGCCAACGTGGGTTAGGTTAGGGGCCAACGTGGGTAAGGTTAGGGGCCAACGTGGGTAAGGTTAGGGGCCAACGTGGGTTAGGTTAAGGGCCAACGTGGGTTAGGTTAAGGGCCAACGTGGGTTAGGTTAAGGGCCAACGTGGGTTAGGTTAAGGGCCAACGTGGGTTAGGTTAAGGGCCAACGTGGGTTAGGTTAAGGGCCAACGTGGGTTAGGTTAAGGGCCAACGTGGGTTAGGTTAAGGGCCAAC
>NW_026061845.1:102500-105000 GCF_023897955.1 Schistocerca gregaria | reverse complement strand
CTTATGATTCGCCATTGTAGGGCGCAGCCGGTGTACGGTCAAGCATGTGCCACATTATGTCACTCAGTACGTAACGACGGATGATCAGTGTGGGTTACGCGTACATCAGCGGACAGTCCACACAGGCCGTACCACAACGTACACTGACTGCATCGACAACCGAATGCAACTGAACAGCTGCAAGGCTCATTTCACAAACAAACGCCTGACCGACCAGCTTGGAAGGGCAGGAGGGGAGGGCGATATTCGTTCTGTAGCGGTACACCCTTCCAGTGGTTAGCGGGACTGTGTAGAAAGTACGCAACACTCGAAAGACCTTTATGTGAGGGTACGCACCATGGCATCAAGAAATACACATGACACCAGAGGATCCAAGCAGTGAACTATGTTCAGAGGGTTGCTGTTAGGCAAAGCTACATTCCTGTGACGTTACATGTGACAGTTAAGGTGCAGTGTAAGTTAGGTTAAGGTGCAGTGTAAGTTAGGTTAAGGTGCAGTGTAAGTTAGGTTAAGGTGCAGTGTAAGTTAGGTTAAGGTGCAGTGTAAGTTAGGTTAAGGTGCAGTGTAACTTAGGTTAAGGTGCAGTGTAACTTAGGTTAAGGTGCAGTGTAACTTAGGTTAAGGTGCAGTGTAAGTTAGGTTAAGGTGCAGTGTAACTTAGGTTAAGGTGCAGTGTAACTTAGGTTAAGGTGCAGTGTAACTTAGGTTAAGGTGCAGTGTAACTTAGGTTAAGGTGCAGTGTAACTTAGGTTAAGGTGCAGTGTAACTTAGGTTAAGGTGCAGTGTAACTTAGGTTAAGGTGCAGTGTAACTTAGGTTAAGGTGCAGTGTAACTTAGGTTAAGGTGCAGTGTAACTTAGGTTAAGGTGCAGTGTAACTTAGGTTAAGGTGCAGTGTAACTTAGGTTAAGGTGCAGTGTAACTTAGGTTAAGGTGCAGTGTAAGTTAGGTTAAGGTGCAGTGTAAGTTAGGTTAAGGTGCAGCGTAACTTAGGTTAAGGTGCAGCGTAACTTAGGTTAAGGTGCAGCGTAACTTAGGTTAAGGTGCAGCGTAACTTAGGTTAAGGTGCAGCGTAACTTAGGTTAAGGTGCAGCGTAACTTAGGTTAAGGTGCAGCGTAACTTAGGTTAAGGTGCAGCGTGGGTTAGGTTAGGGGCCAACGTGGGTTAGGTTAGGGGCCAACGTGGGTTAGGTTAGGGGCCAACGTGGGTTAGGTTAGGGGCCAACGTGGGTTAGGTTAGGGGCCAACGTGGGTTAGGTTAGGGGCCAACGTGGGTTAGGTTAGGGGCCAACGTGGGTTAGGTTAGGGGCCAACGTGGGTTAGATTAAGGGCCAACGTGGGTTAGGTTAAGGGCCAACGTGGGTTAGGTTAAGGGCCAACGTGGGTTAGGTTAAGGGCCAACGTGGGTTAGGTTAAGGGCCAACGTGGGTTAGGTTAAGGGCCAACGTGGGTTAGGTTAAGGGCCAACGTGGGTTAGGTTAAGGGCCAACGTGGGTTAGGTTAAGGGCCAACGTGGGTTAGGTTAAGGGCCAACGTGGGTAAGGTTAGGGGCCAACGTGGGTAAGGTTAAGGGCCAACGTGGGTTAGGTTAAGGGCCAACGTGGGTTAGGTTAAGGGCCAACGTGGGTTAGGTTAAGGGCCAACGTGGGTTAGGTTAAGGGCCAACGTGGGTTAGGTTAAGGGCCAACGTGGGTTAGGTTAAGGGCCAACGTGGGTTAGGTTAAGGGCCAACGTGGGTTAGGTTAAGGGCCAACGTGGGTTAGGTTGCCAGAGATGTGTCAAATCAGGATGTACGTTTGGCTGGTGTCAGGTGGTGGGTTGGTTCGATGCCTTTATAAGGGGTGTGGCCAAAGGGTATTTTATTACTTGTACCTTTTGTGTTGTGGCGTGGCGTTGCGTCCTGTGTTGATACTGGGTGGACCACTGTGGGTGTTGCTGGCTGATTTGAGCTGCGTTGTTTGCGGGTGATGTGAGACATTCTGTCTTATTAGTGGACGTGACGTTCCTCTTGTCGTTGTTTGGATAGTGTCCTGTGGCAGCGAGGATAAAATGGATGTTGTTGAACGATAGTGCTTTGGTGCTTTCGCTTTGTTACACACAGAGTGGACTGTGAGATAGGGTGACTGGGTCGAGTGCGGTTCACACTGTCCTCCCCAGTTTACAGTATGTATCATCTATGTATGTGGTCCTGCATCATTTACTAAGGAGGGACGTCAGACGACTGAAATATTAGTTATGTACTGATGTAAAGCAGAATGCTTACCTTCCACCAGTGGGCGAGTATCGACTCTGCCCCAGAGTTGCCACCGCAGGAAGAGGTGTCGGAAACACTACCCGCACACCGTCACCACTGTGCGGGGGGACGGACCCTCTATATCCTCAGCGGCGCACTCTTTGCCACCGAGCGTCACGTCTCGCGGCCCGCCGTCCAGAGCATGTATTGGGACAGCGGGACTTTGGCTTTTGGGAGATAACTCTTCATGAAGTGGAAGATATAGGGGT
>NW_026061845.1:92500-95000 GCF_023897955.1 Schistocerca gregaria | reverse complement strand
CCATCGACAGTTGATAAGGCAGACATTTGAAAGATGCGTCGCCGGTACGAGGACCGTGCGATCAGCCCAAAGTTATTCAGAGTCACCAAGGCAAACGGACCAGACGAGCCAATCCGATTGGTTTTGATCTAATAAAAGCGTCCCTTCCATCTCTGGTCGGGACTCTGTTTGCATGTATTAGCTCTAGAATTACCACAGTTATCCAAGTAACGTGGGTACGATCTAAGGAACCATAACTGATTTAATGAGCCATTCGCGGTTTCACCTTAATGCGGCTTGTACTGAGACATGCATGGCTTAATCTTTGAGACAAGCATATGACTACTGGCAGGATCAACCAGGGAGCTGCGTCAACGAGAGCTGAGCAGCCGGCCGCCCGGGAGTGTGTCCCGAGGGCCCGCGCGAACACGCAAGCGTCCGCTCAATTATTCTGCAAACAGGAGGAGGCTGAGCTCCCCTGCACGATACACCTCGAAACCCTCTCAGGTCCCGGCGGCGCGCAGCGCCGTCCTAAGTACTTGGTCGGGTTCGAGAGAGGCGCAATCGCCCGGAGATAGGCGAGTAGACGCTTTCAGTGCGAACACCCGTGCTCCCAACTGAGCTTGCCGCTGCCGACAGAGGCCCGGGAGCGTGCTGTCGTGGCATTGCCGGCGGGAAACAACACGCGCCACCTACGGTGACCGGCAGCTCCAACGCCAGCGCCACAGAGGGGCAAAGCCCCACTTGGGTGCAGAAGCGAACTCTCCCAGCACAGCGCACGCGCCAACACGTCCGCAGAGCTGCGATACAAACCACCTGCGAGAACCGCTGGGGGCGACCGAGCAGCAGACGGCGTCGCGACGCCGAGTGCCGGGCGGCGGCGCATCCTCAACGCACACAGTCCGCAATCGGACCAGCACACTGCAGATGTCCACCGCGCTTCGCACCGGGCTCGGCAGAACCCACTTTGGCCGCCTGGCGCCGCGCGCAGGGTGCGCCGGCGCATAGCTGGGACGCCAGCCGGGCCCGTCGGCCGGCGCTCCTGCCACTGGGCGCCCCCCACCAGCCGGCTGTAGTGCGTGCGCTCACGCAGCGCGCGGCCAGCACGCCGGGCGGCCCCCCCTCACCGGCCGGGGACTGTCCCGCCAAGCCACAGCCTCGTATCGCTTCATACCCACATGGCCAACTCAGGTTCGGGGGCATGGCGGGTACCGCCGAAACAACCGGTTCACAGATGTACCGATCGTCGCTATCACCGATGCACCTGCAGCGCGAACAACCGCTCAACAACTGATTTCCAGTTCATTTGCGGATCTTTGGCAGCAAACGTATACGTCAATCTACATTTGCGAAATCTACGATTCTGGCATGCCTGCATGTTATGTGTCACGACACGCTACATCAGCCCACATACACACTGCGGCATGTACACGAGAGAACACGTGGAAGATGGTCCGCGCACGTGTGCAATGTCCCTTGCGCGGTCGACTGTCAACCGGCCTCTGTAGCATGTCGCAGATGTGGAACGCGGTCCACCGTGCTATCATGTTGTGTGGGGCAATACGATTAAATAGGAAAACCCTCGTCGCTACATCAACAGACGGCTCACGCTGATTCCCGGCAGAGGGAGGAGGGGGGGGGGGGGGGGCCAACATGCAATACTTTCGTCCGTACCTACTTACCACATGTCTGTACGGCGTACAACAGTGCAATCTCGCTGTAATGGGGAGACGAGACAAGTAGCATCGTGCACAACATATGGCCCTTATGATTCGCCATTGTAGGGCGCAGCCGGTGTACGGTCAAGCATGTGCCACATTATGTCACTCAGTACGTAACGACGGATGATCAGTGTGGGTTACGCGTACATCAGCGGACAGTCCACACAGGCCGTACCACAACGTACACTGACTGCATCGACAACCGAATGCAACTGAACAGCTGCAAGGCTCATTTCACAAACAAACGCCTGACCGACCAGCTTGGAAGGGCAGGAGGGGAGGGCGATATTCGTTCTGTAGCGGTACACCCTTCCAGTGGTTAGCGGGACTGTGTAGAAAGTACGCAACACTCGAAAGACCTTTATGTGAGGGTACGCACCATGGCATCAAGAAATACACATGACACCAGAGGATCCAAGCAGTGAACTATGTTCAGAGGGTTGCTGTTAGGCAAAGCTACATTCCTGTGACGTTACATGTGACAGTTAAGGTGCAGTGTAAGTTAGGTTAAGGTGCAGTGTAAGTTAGGTTAAGGTGCAGTGTAAGTTAGGTTAAGGTGCAGTGTAAGTTAGGTTAAGGTGCAGTGTAACTTAGGTTAAGGTGCAGTGTAACTTAGGTTAAGGTGCAGTGTAAGTTAGGTTAAGGTGCAGTGTAACTTAGGTTAAGGTGCAGTGTAACTTAGGTTAAGGTGCAGTGTAACTTAGGTTAAGGTGCAGTGTAACTTAGGTTAAGGTGCAGTGTAACTTAGGTTAAGGTGCAGTGTAACTTAGGTTAAGGTGCAGTGTAACTTAGGTTAAGGT
>NW_026061845.1:80000-82500 GCF_023897955.1 Schistocerca gregaria | reverse complement strand
TGACCGGCAGCTCCAACGCCAGCGCCACAGAAGGGCAAAGCCCCACTTGGGTGCAGAAGCGAACTCTCCCAGCACAGCGCACGCGCCAACACGTCCGCAGAGCTGCGATACAAACCACCTGCGAGAACCGCTGGGGGCGACCGAGCAGCAGACGGCGTCGCGACGCCGAGTGCCGGGCGGCGGCGCATCCTCAACGCACACAGTCCGCAATCGGACCAGCACACTGCAGATGTCCACCGCGCTTCGCACCGGGCTCGGCAGAACCCACTTTGGCCGCCTGGCGCCGCGCGCAGGGTGCGCCGGCGCATAGCTGGGACGCCAGCCGGGCCCGTCGGCCGGCGCTCCTGCCACTGGGCGCCCCCCACCAGCCGGCTGTAGTGCGTGCGCTCACGCAGCGCGCGGCCAGCACGCCGGGCGGCCCCCCCTCACCGGCCGGGGACTGTCCCGCCAAGCCACAGCCTCGTATCGCTTCATACCCACATGGCCAACTCAGGTTCGGGGGCATGGCGGGTACCGCCGAAACAACCGGTTCACAGATGTACCGATCGTCGCTATCACCGATGCACCTGCAGCGCGAACAACCGCTCAACAACTGATTTCCAGTTCATTTGCGGATCTTTGGCAGCAAACGTATACGTCAATCTACATTTGCGAAATCTACGATTCTGGCATGCCTGCATGTTATGTGTCACGACACGCTACATCAGCCCACATACACACTGCGGCATGTACACGAGAGAACACGTGGAAGATGGTCCGCGCACGTGTGCAATGTCCCTTGCGCGGTCGACTGTCAACCGGCCTCTGTAGCATGTCGCAGATGTGGAACGCGGTCCACCGTGCTATCATGTTGTGTGGGGCAATACGATTAAATAGGAAAACCCTCGTCGCTACATCAACAGACGGCTCACGCTGATTCCCGGCAGAGGGAGGAGGGGGGGGGGGGGCCAACATGCAATACTTTCGTCCGTACCTACTTACCACATGTCTGTACGGCGTACAACAGTGCAATCTCGCTGTAATGGGGAGACGAGACAAGTAGCATCGTGCACAACATATGGCCCTTATGATTCGCCATTGTAGGGCGCAGCCGGTGTACGGTCAAGCATGTGCCACATTATGTCACTCAGTACGTAACGACGGATGATCAGTGTGGGTTACGCGTACATCAGCGGACAGTCCACACAGGCCGTACCACAACGTACACTGACTGCATCGACAACCGAATGCAACTGAACAGCTGCAAGGCTCATTTCACAAACAAACGCCTGACCGACCAGCTTGGAAGGGCAGGAGGGGAGGGCGATATTCGTTCTGTAGCGGTACACCCTTCCAGTGGTTAGCGGGACTGTGTAGAAAGTACGCAACACTCGAAAGACCTTTATGTGAGGGTACGCACCATGGCATCAAGAAATACACATGACACCAGAGGATCCAAGCAGTGAACTATGTTCAGAGGGTTGCTGTTAGGCAAAGCTACATTCCTGTGACGTTACATGTGACAGTTAAGGTGCAGTGTAAGTTAGGTTAAGGTGCAGTGTAAGTTAGGTTAAGGTGCAGTGTAAGTTAGGTTAAGGTGCAGTGTAAGTTAGGTTAAGGTGCAGTGTAAGTTAGGTTAAGGTGCAGTGTAACTTAGGTTAAGGTGCAGTGTAACTTAGGTTAAGGTGCAGTGTAACTTAGGTTAAGGTGCAGTGTAACTTAGGTTAAGGTGCAGTGTAACTTAGGTTAAGGTGCAGTGTAACTTAGGTTAAGGTGCAGTGTAACTTAGGTTAAGGTGCAGTGTAACTTAGGTTAAGGTGCAGTGTAACTTAGGTTAAGGTGCAGTGTAACTTAGGTTAAGGTGCAGTGTAACTTAGGTTAAGGTGCAGTGTAACTTAGGTTAAGGTGCAGTGTAACTTAGGTTAAGGTGCAGTGTAACTTAGGTTAAGGTGCAGTGTAACTTAGGTTAAGGTGCAGTGTAACTTAGGTTAAGGTGCAGTGTAACTTAGGTTAAGGTGCAGTGTAACTTAGGTTAAGGTGCAGTGTAACTTAGGTTAAGGTGCAGTGTAACTTAGGTTAAGGTGCAGTGTAACTTAGGTTAAGGTGCAGTGTAACTTAGGTTAAGGTGCAGTGTAAGTTAGGTTAAGGTGCAGTGTAAGTTAGGTTAAGGTGCAGCGTAACTTAGGTTAAGGTGCAGCGTAACTTAGGTTAAGGTGCAGCGTAACTTAGGTTAAGGTGCAGCGTAACTTAGGTTAAGGTGCAGCGTAACTTAGGTTAAGGTGCAGCGTAACTTAGGTTAAGGTGCAGCGTAACTTAGGTTAAGGTGCAGCGTGGGTTAGGTTAGGGGCCAACGTGGGTTAGGTTAGGGGCCAACGTGGGTTAGGTTAGGGGCCAACGTGGGTTAGGTTAGGGGCCAACGTGGGTTAGGTTAGGGGCCAACGTGGGTTAGGTTAGGGGCCAACGTGGGTTAGGTTAGGGGCCAACGTGGGTTAGGTTAAGGGCCAACGTGGGTTAGGTTAAG
>NW_026061845.1:67500-72500 GCF_023897955.1 Schistocerca gregaria | reverse complement strand
TGACAGCACGAAGGATGTCACGCGACTAGTTAGCAGGCTAGAGTCTCGTTCGTTATCGGAATTAACCAGACAAATCGCTCCACCAACTAAGAACGGCCATGCACCACCACCCACCGAATCAAGAAAGAGCTATCAATCTGTCAATCCTTCCGGTGTCCGGGCCTGGTGAGGTTTCCCGTGTTGAGTCAAATTAAGCCGCAGGCTCCACTCCTGGTGGTGCCCTTCCGTCAATTCCTTTAAGTTTCAGCTTTGCAACCATACTTCCCCCGGAACCCAAAAGCTTTGGTTTCCCGGAGGCTGCCCGCCGAGTCATCGGAGGAACTGCGGCGGATCGCTGGCTGGCATCGTTTATGGTTAGAACTAGGGCGGTATCTGATCGCCTTCGAACCTCTAACTTTCGTTCTTGATTAATGAAAACATACTTGGCAAATGCTTTCGCTTCTGTTCGTCTTGCGACGATCCAAGAATTTCACCTCTAACGTCGCAATACGAATGCCCCCGCCTGTCCCTATTAATCATTACCTCGGGTTCCGAAAACCAACAAAATAGAACCGAGGTCCTATTCCATTATTCCATGCACACAGTATTCAGGCGGGCTTGCCTGCTTTAAGCACTCTAATTTGTTCAAAGTAAACGTGCCGGCCCACCGAGACACTCAACTAAGAGCACCCTGGTAGGATTTCAACGGGGTCCGCCTCGGGACGCGCAAGCACGCCTTCGGCTCGCCCCACCGGCAGGACGTCCCACGATACATGCCAGTTAAACACCGACGGGCGGTGAACCAACAGCGTGGGACACAAATCCAACTACGAGCTTTTTAACCGCAACAACTTTAATATACGCTATTGGAGCTGGAATTACCGCGGCTGCTGGCACCAGACTTGCCCTCCAATAGATACTCGTTAAAGGATTTAAAGTGTACTCATTCCGATTACGGGGCCTCGGATGAGTCCCGTATCGTTATTTTTCGTCACTACCTCCCCGTGCCGGGAGTGGGTAATTTGCGCGCCTGCTGCCTTCCTTGGATGTGGTAGCCGTTTCTCAGGCTCCCTCTCCGGAATCGAACCCTGATTCCCCGTTACCCGTTACAACCATGGTAGGCGCAGAACCTACCATCGACAGTTGATAAGGCAGACATTTGAAAGATGCGTCGCCGGTACGAGGACCGTGCGATCAGCCCAAAGTTATTCAGAGTCACCAAGGCAAACGGACCAGACGAGCCAATCCGATTGGTTTTGATCTAATAAAAGCGTCCCTTCCATCTCTGGTCGGGACTCTGTTTGCATGTATTAGCTCTAGAATTACCACAGTTATCCAAGTAACGTGGGTACGATCTAAGGAACCATAACTGATTTAATGAGCCATTCGCGGTTTCACCTTAATGCGGCTTGTACTGAGACATGCATGGCTTAATCTTTGAGACAAGCATATGACTACTGGCAGGATCAACCAGGGAGCTGCGTCAACGAGAGCTGAGCAGCCGGCCGCCCGGGAGTGTGTCCCGAGGGCCCGCGCGAACACGCAAGCGTCCGCTCAATTATTCTGCAAACAGGAGGAGGCTGAGCTCCCCTGCACGATACACCTCGAAACCCTCTCAGGTCCCGGCGGCGCGCAGCGCCGTCCTAAGTACTTGGTCGGGTTCGAGAGAGGCGCAATCGCCCGGAGATAGGCGAGTAGACGCTTTCAGTGCGAACACCCGTGCTCCCAACTGAGCTTGCCGCTGCCGACAGAGGCCCGGGAGCGTGCTGTCGTGGCATTGCCGGCGGGAAACAACACGCGCCACCTACGGTGACCGGCAGCTCCAACGCCAGCGCCACAGAAGGGCAAAGCCCCACTTGGGTGCAGAAGCGAACTCTCCCAGCACAGCGCACGCGCCAACACGTCCGCAGAGCTGCGATACAAACCACCTGCGAGAACCGCTGGGGGCGACCGAGCAGCAGACGGCGTCGCGACGCCGAGTGCCGGGCGGCGGCGCATCCTCAACGCACACAGTCCGCAATCGGACCAGCACACTGCAGATGTCCACCGCGCTTCGCACCGGGCTCGGCAGAACCCACTTTGGCCGCCTGGCGCCGCGCGCAGGGTGCGCCGGCGCATAGCTGGGACGCCAGCCGGGCCCGTCGGCCGGCGCTCCTGCCACTGGGCGCCCCCCACCAGCCGGCTGTAGTGCGTGCGCTCACGCAGCGCGCGGCCAGCACGCCGGGCGGCCCCCCCTCACCGGCCGGGGACTGTCCCGCCAAGCCACAGCCTCGTATCGCTTCATACCCACATGGCCAACTCAGGTTCGGGGGCATGGCGGGTACCGCCGAAACAACCGGTTCACAGATGTACCGATCGTCGCTATCACCGATGCACCTGCAGCGCGAACAACCGCTCAACAACTGATTTCCAGTTCATTTGCGGATCTTTGGCAGCAAACGTATACGTCAATCTACATTTGCGAAATCTACGATTCTGGCATGCCTGCATGTTATGTGTCACGACACGCTACATCAGCCCACATACACACTGCGGCATGTACACGAGAGAACACGTGGAAGATGGTCCGCGCACGTGTGCAATGTCCCTTGCGCGGTCGACTGTCAACCGGCCTCTGTAGCATGTCGCAGATGTGGAACGCGGTCCACCGTGCTATCATGTTGTGTGGGGCAATACGATTAAATAGGAAAACCCTCGTCGCTACATCAACAGACGGCTCACGCTGATTCCCGGCAGAGGGAGGAGGGGGGGGGGGGGGGCCAACATGCAATACTTTCGTCCGTACCTACTTACCACATGTCTGTACGGCGTACAACAGTGCAATCTCGCTGTAATGGGGAGACGAGACAAGTAGCATCGTGCACAACATATGGCCCTTATGATTCGCCATTGTAGGGCGCAGCCGGTGTACGGTCAAGCATGTGCCACATTATGTCACTCAGTACGTAACGACGGATGATCAGTGTGGGTTATGCGTACATCAGCGGACAGTCCACACAGGCCGTACCACAACGTACACTGACTGCATCGACAACCGAATGCAACTGAACAGCTGCAAGGCTCATTTCACAAACAAACGCCTGACCGACCAGCTTGGAAGGGCAGGAGGGGAGGGCGATATTCGTTCTGTAGCGGTACACCCTTCCAGTGGTTAGCGGGACTGTGTAGAAAGTACGCAACACTCGAAAGACCTTTATGTGAGGGTACGCACCATGGCATCAAGAAATACACATGACACCAGAGGATCCAAGCAGTGAACTATGTTCAGAGGGTTGCTGTTAGGCAAAGCTACATTCCTGTGACGTTACATGTGACAGTTAAGGTGCAGTGTAAGTTAGGTTAAGGTGCAGTGTAAGTTAGGTTAAGGTGCAGTGTAACTTAGGTTAAGGTGCAGTGTAACTTAGGTTAAGGTGCAGTGTAACTTAGGTTAAGGTGCAGTGTAAGTTAGGTTAAGGTGCAGTGTAACTTAGGTTAAGGTGCAGTGTAACTTAGGTTAAGGTGCAGTGTAACTTAGGTTAAGGTGCAGTGTAACTTAGGTTAAGGTGCAGTGTAACTTAGGTTAAGGTGCAGTGTAACTTAGGTTAAGGTGCAGTGTAACTTAGGTTAAGGTGCAGTGTAACTTAGGTTAAGGTGCAGTGTAACTTAGGTTAAGGTGCAGTGTAACTTAGGTTAAGGTGCAGTGTAACTTAGGTTAAGGTGCAGTGTAACTTAGGTTAAGGTGCAGTGTAACTTAGGTTAAGGTGCAGTGTAACTTAGGTTAAGGTGCAGTGTAACTTAGGTTAAGGTGCAGTGTAACTTAGGTTAAGGTGCAGTGTAACTTAGGTTAAGGTGCAGTGTAACTTAGGTTAAGGTGCAGTGTAACTTAGGTTAAGGTGCAGTGTAACTTAGGTTAAGGTGCAGTGTAAGTTAGGTTAAGGTGCAGTGTAAGTTAGGTTAAGGTGCAGCGTAACTTAGGTTAAGGTGCAGCGTAACTTAGGTTAAGGTGCAGCGTAACTTAGGTTAAGGTGCAGCGTAACTTAGGTTAAGGTGCAGCGTAACTTAGGTTAAGGTGCAGCGTAACTTAGGTTAAGGTGCAGCGTAACTTAGGTTAAGGTGCAGCGTGGGTTAGGTTAGGGGCCAACGTGGGTTAGGTTAGGGGCCAACGTGGGTTAGGTTAGGGGCCAACGTGGGTTAGGTTAGGGGCCAACGTGGGTTAGGTTAGGGGCCAACGTGGGTTAGGTTAGGGGCCAACGTGGGTTAGGTTAGGGGCCAACGTGGGTTAGGTTAAGGGCCAACGTGGGTTAGGTTAAGGGCCAACGTGGGTTAGGTTAAGGGCCAACGTGGGTTAGGTTAAGGGCCAACGTGGGTTAGGTTAAGGGCCAACGTGGGTTAGGTTAAGGGCCAACGTGGGTTAGGTTAAGGGCCAACGTGGGTTAGGTTAAGGGCCAACGTGGGTTAGGTTAAGGGCCAACGTGGGTAAGGTTAGGGGCCAACGTGGGTAAGGTTAAGGGCCAACGTGGGTTAGGTTAAGGGCCAACGTGGGTTAGGTTAAGGGCCAACGTGGGTTAGGTTAAGGGCCAACGTGGGTTAGGTTAAGGGCCAACGTGGGTTAGGTTAAGGGCCAACGTGGGTTAGGTTAAGGGCCAACGTGGGTTAGGTTAAGGGCCAACGTGGGTTAGGTTAAGGGCCAACGTGGGTTAGGTTAAGGGCCAACGTGGGTTAGGTTAAGGGCCAACGTGGGTTAGGTTAAGGGCCAACGTGGGTTAGGTTGCCAGAGATGTGTCAAATCAGGATGTACGTTTGGCTGGTGTCAGGTGGTGGGTTGGTTCGATGCCTTTATAAGGGGTGTGGCCAAAGGGTATTTTATTACTTGTACCTTTTGTGTTGTGGCGTGGCGTTGCGTCCTGTGTTGATACTGGGTGGACCACTGTGGGTGTTGCTGGCTGATTTGAGCTGCGTTGTTTGCGGGTGATGTGAGACATTCTGTCTTATTAGTGGACGTGACGTTCCTCTTGTCGTTGTTTGGATAGTGTCCTGTGGCA
>NW_026061845.1:55000-57500 GCF_023897955.1 Schistocerca gregaria | reverse complement strand
GTGAGGGTACGCACCATGGCATCAAGAAATACACATGACACCAGAGGATCCAAGCAGTGAACTATGTTCAGAGGGTTGCTGTTAGGCAAAGCTACATTCCTGTGACGTTACATGTGACAGTTAAGGTGCAGTGTAAGTTAGGTTAAGGTGCAGTGTAAGTTAGGTTAAGGTGCAGTGTAAGTTAGGTTAAGGTGCAGTGTAACTTAGGTTAAGGTGCAGTGTAACTTAGGTTAAGGTGCAGTGTAAGTTAGGTTAAGGTGCAGTGTAACTTAGGTTAAGGTGCAGTGTAACTTAGGTTAAGGTGCAGTGTAACTTAGGTTAAGGTGCAGTGTAACTTAGGTTAAGGTGCAGTGTAACTTAGGTTAAGGTGCAGTGTAACTTAGGTTAAGGTGCAGTGTAACTTAGGTTAAGGTGCAGTGTAACTTAGGTTAAGGTGCAGTGTAACTTAGGTTAAGGTGCAGTGTAACTTAGGTTAAGGTGCAGTGTAACTTAGGTTAAGGTGCAGTGTAACTTAGGTTAAGGTGCAGTGTAACTTAGGTTAAGGTGCAGTGTAACTTAGGTTAAGGTGCAGTGTAACTTAGGTTAAGGTGCAGTGTAACTTAGGTTAAGGTGCAGTGTAACTTAGGTTAAGGTGCAGTGTAACTTAGGTTAAGGTGCAGCGTAAGTTAGGTTAAGGTGCAGCGTAACTTAGGTTAAGGTGCAGCGTAACTTAGGTTAAGGTGCAGCGTAACTTAGGTTAAGGTGCAGCGTAACTTAGGTTAAGGTGCAGCGTAACTTAGGTTAAGGTGCAGCGTAACTTAGGTTAAGGTGCAGCGTAACTTAGGTTAAGGTGCAGCGTGGGTTAGGTTAGGGGCCAACGTGGGTTAGGTTAGGGGCCAACGTGGGTTAGGTTAGGGGCCAACGTGGGTTAGGTTAGGGGCCAACGTGGGTTAGGTTAGGGGCCAACGTGGGTTAGGTTAGGGGCCAACGTGGGTTAGGTTAGGGGCCAACGTGGGTTAGGTTAGGGGCCAACGTGGGTTAGGTTAGGGGCCAACGTGGGTTAGGTTAAGGGCCAACGTGGGTTAGGTTAAGGGCCAACGTGGGTTAGGTTAAGGGCCAACGTGGGTTAGGTTAAGGGCCAACGTGGGTTAGGTTAAGGGCCAACGTGGGTTAGGTTAAGGGCCAACGTGGGTTAGGTTAAGGGCCAACGTGGGTTAGGTTAAGGGCCAACGTGGGTTAGGTTAAGGGCCAACGTGGGTTAGGTTAGGGGCCAACGTGGGTAAGGTTAGGGGCCAACGTGGGTTAGGTTAAGGGCCAACGTGGGTTAGGTTAAGGGCCAACGTGGGTTAGGTTAAGGGCCAACGTGGGTTAGGTTAAGGGCCAACGTGGGTTAGGTTAAGGGCCAACGTGGGTTAGGTTAAGGGCCAACGTGGGTTAGGTTAAGGGCCAACGTGGGTTAGGTTAAGGGCCAACGTGGGTTAGGTTAAGGGCCAACGTGGGTTAGGTTGCCAGAGATGTGTCAAATCAGGATGTACGTTTGGCTGGTGTCAGGTGGTGGGTTGGTTCGATGCCTTTATAAGGGGTGTGGCCAAAGGGTATTTTATTACTTGTACCTTTTGTGTTGTGGCGTGGCGTTGCGTCCTGTGTTGATACTGGGTGGACCACTGTGGGTGTTGCTGGCTGATTTGAGCTGCGTTGTTTGCGGGTGATGTGAGACATTCTGTCTTATTAGTGGACGTGACGTTCCTCTTGTCGTTGTTTGGATAGTGTCCTGTGGCAGCGAGGATAAAATGGATGTTGTTGAACGATAGTGCTTTGGTGCTTTCGCTTTGTTACACACAGAGTGGACTGTGAGATAGGGTGACTGGGTCGAGTGCGGTTCACACTGTCCTCCCCAGTTTACAGTATGTATCATCTATGTATGTGGTCCTGCATCATTTACTAAGGAGGGACGTCAGACGACTGAAATATTAGTTATGTACTGATGTAAAGCAGAATGCTTACCTTCCACCAGTGGGCGAGTATCGACTCTGCCCCAGAGTTGCCACCGCAGGAAGAGGTGTCGGAAACACTACCCGCACACCGTCACCACTGTGCGGGGGGACGGACCCTCTATATCCTCAGCGGCGCACTCTTTGCCACCGAGCGTCACGTCTCGCGGCCCGCCGTCCAGAGCATGTATTGGGACAGCGGGACTTTGGCTTTTGGGAGATAACTCTTCATGAAGTGGAAGATATAGGGGTGGACTGCAATGTACGATTGCGGGAAAAGTCCGCCGTACATCCGCTCGAGTTGCGAGTCGGGCGGTGGGGGTGGCGCATTCACAGGTGCGGCTGGAGTGACCGTCGGTCCACCACTTTTGACTCGATTTGCGTCACCTGCGGTGAAGAGGGGGTGCAGCAGGCGTTTTACTCTGGGTCGTCAAGCGGGCGCTGTAGGCGACATCGACATCATAGTCGGCCGGCCGTCTCATAGAGGGCGGTATCGTCGTCGGAAGCAGCGTCATCTTCCGAGGGACGGA
>NW_026061845.1:45000-47500 GCF_023897955.1 Schistocerca gregaria | reverse complement strand
GCATGGCTTAATCTTTGAGACAAGCATATGACTACTGGCAGGATCAACCAGGGAGCTGCGTCAACGAGAGCTGAGCAGCCGGCCGCCCGGGAGTGTGTCCCGAGGGCCCGCGCGAACACGCAAGCGTCCGCTCAATTATTCTGCAAACAGGAGGAGGCTGAGCTCCCCTGCACGATACACCTCGAAACCCTCTCAGGTCCCGGCGGCGCGCAGCGCCGTCCTAAGTACTTGGTCGGGTTCGAGAGAGGCGCAATCGCCCGGAGATAGGCGAGTAGACGCTTTCAGTGCGAACACCCGTGCTCCCAACTGAGCTTGCCGCTGCCGACAGAGGCCCGGGAGCGTGCTGTCGTGGCATTGCCGGCGGGAAACAACACGCGCCACCTACGGTGACCGGCAGCTCCAACGCCAGCGCCACAGAAGGGCAAAGCCCCACTTGGGTGCAGAAGCGAACTCTCCCAGCACAGCGCACGCGCCAACACGTCCGCAGAGCTGCGATACAAACCACCTGCGAGAACCGCTGGGGGCGACCGAGCAGCAGACGGCGTCGCGACGCCGAGTGCCGGGCGGCGGCGCATCCTCAACGCACACAGTCCGCAATCGGACCAGCACACTGCAGATGTCCACCGCGCTTCGCACCGGGCTCGGCAGAACCCACTTTGGCCGCCTGGCGCCGCGCGCAGGGTGCGCCGGCGCATAGCTGGGACGCCAGCCGGGCCCGTCGGCCGGCGCTCCTGCCACTGGGCGCCCCCCACCAGCCGGCTGTAGTGCGTGCGCTCACGCAGCGCGCGGCCAGCACGCCGGGCGGCCCCCCCTCACCGGCCGGGGACTGTCCCGCCAAGCCACAGCCTCGTATCGCTTCATACCCACATGGCCAACTCAGGTTCGGGGGCATGGCGGGTACCGCCGAAACAACCGGTTCACAGATGTACCGATCGTCGCTATCACCGATGCACCTGCAGCGCGAACAACCGCTCAACAACTGATTTCCAGTTCATTTGCGGATCTTTGGCAGCAAACGTATACGTCAATCTACATTTGCGAAATCTACGATTCTGGCATGCCTGCATGTTATGTGTCACGACACGCTACATCAGCCCACATACACACTGCGGCATGTACACGAGAGAACACGTGGAAGATGGTCCGCGCACGTGTGCAATGTCCCTTGCGCGGTCGACTGTCAACCGGCCTCTGTAGCATGTCGCAGATGTGGAACGCGGTCCACCGTGCTATCATGTTGTGTGGGGCAATACGATTAAATAGGAAAACCCTCGTCGCTACATCAACAGACGGCTCACGCTGATTCCCGGCAGAGGGAGGAGGGGGGGGGGGGCCAACATGCAATACTTTCGTCCGTACCTACTTACCACATGTCTGTACGGCGTACAACAGTGCAATCTCGCTGTAATGGGGAGACGAGACAAGTAGCATCGTGCACAACATATGGCCCTTATGATTCGCCATTGTAGGGCGCAGCCGGTGTACGGTCAAGCATGTGCCACATTATGTCACTCAGTACGTAACGACGGATGATCAGTGTGGGTTACGCGTACATCAGCGGACAGTCCACACAGGCCGTACCACAACGTACACTGACTGCATCGACAACCGAATGCAACTGAACAGCTGCAAGGCTCATTTCACAAACAAACGCCTGACCGACCAGCTTGGAAGGGCAGGAGGGGAGGGCGATATTCGTTCTGTAGCGGTACACCCTTCCAGTGGTTAGCGGGACTGTGTAGAAAGTACGCAACACTCGAAAGACCTTTATGTGAGGGTACGCACCATGGCATCAAGAAATACACATGACACCAGAGGATCCAAGCAGTGAACTATGTTCAGAGGGTTGCTGTTAGGCAAAGCTACATTCCTGTGACGTTACATGTGACAGTTAAGGTGCAGTGTAACTTAGGTTAAGGTGCAGTGTAACTTAGGTTAAGGTGCAGTGTAAGTTAGGTTAAGGTGCAGTGTAAGTTAGGTTAAGGTGCAGTGTAACTTAGGTTAAGGTGCAGTGTAACTTAGGTTAAGGTGCAGTGTAAGTTAGGTTAAGGTGCAGTGTAACTTAGGTTAAGGTGCAGTGTAACTTAGGTTAAGGTGCAGTGTAACTTAGGTTAAGGTGCAGTGTAACTTAGGTTAAGGTGCAGTGTAACTTAGGTTAAGGTGCAGTGTAAGTTAGGTTAAGGTGCAGTGTAACTTAGGTTAAGGTGCAGTGTAACTTAGGTTAAGGTGCAGTGTAACTTAGGTTAAGGTGCAGTGTAACTTAGGTTAAGGTGCAGTGTAACTTAGGTTAAGGTGCAGTGTAACTTAGGTTAAGGTGCAGTGTAACTTAGGTTAAGGTGCAGTGTAACTTAGGTTAAGGTGCAGTGTAACTTAGGTTAAGGTGCAGTGTAACTTAGGTTAAGGTGCAGTGTAAGTTAGGTTAAGGTGCAGCGTAAGTTAGGTTAAGGTGCAGCGTAACTTAGGTTAAGGTGCAGCGTAACTTAGGTTAAGGTGCAGCGTA
>NW_026061845.1:32500-40000 GCF_023897955.1 Schistocerca gregaria | reverse complement strand
CCAAAAGTGGCCCACTTGGCACTCCGATCCGAGTCGTTTGCTCGCGGCTTCAGCATATCAAGCAAGCCGGAGATCTCACCCATTTAAAGTTTGAGAATAGGTTGAGGTCGTTTCGGCCCCAAGGCCTCTAATCATTCGCTTTACCGGATGAGACTCGTACGAGCACCAGCTATCCTGAGGGAAACTTCGGAGGGAACCAGCTACTAGATGGTTCGATTAGTCTTTCGCCCCTATACCCAGCTCCGACGATCGATTTGCACGTCAGAATCGCTACGGACCTCCATCAGGGTTTCCCCTGACTTCGTCCTGGCCAGGCATAGTTCACCATCTTTCGGGTCCCAACGTGTACGCTCTAGGTGCGCCTCACCTCGCAATGAGGACGAGACGCCCCGGGAGTGCGGAGGCCGCCGCCCCGTGAAGGGCGGGGAAGCCCCATCCTCCCTCGGCCCGCGCAAGGCGAGACCTTCACTTTCATTACGCCTTTAGGTTTCGTACAGCCCAATGACTCGCGCACATGTTAGACTCCTTGGTCCGTGTTTCAAGACGGGTCGTGAAATTGTCCAAAGCTGAAGCGCCGCTGACGGGAGCGATTATTCCGCCCGAGAGCATCCCGAGCCAACAGCGGCGCGGGTCCGGGGCCGGGCCAGGTAGGTCCGTCATCCGGGAAGAACCGCGCGCGCTTGCCGGGAGCCCGAGCGCCCAAAGGGGCGGATCGACTCCTCCAGATATACCGCCGAGCAGCCAGCCAGGACACCGGGGCTCTGCCCAACAGACGCGAACCGAGGCCCGCGGAAGGACAGGCTGCGCACCCGGGCCGTAGGCCGGCACCCAGCGGGTCGCGACGTCCTACTAGGGGAGAAGTGCGGCCCACCGCACACCGGAACGGCCCCACCCCGCGGCGAGTGGAAAGGCAACCGGACACGACCCCGCCGCGGATTGCTCCGCGCGGGCGGCCGGCCCCATCTGCCGAGGGCGGGGGCCAGTGGCCGGATGGGCGTGAATCTCACCCGTTCGACCTTTCGGACTTCTCACGTTTACCCCAGAACGGTTTCACGTACTTTTGAACTCTCTCTTCAAAGTTCTTTTCAACTTTCCCTCACGGTACTTGTTCGCTATCGGTCTCGTGGTCATATTTAGTCTCAGATGGAGTTTACCACCCACTTGGAGCTGCACTCTCAAGCAACCCGACTCGAAGGAGAGGTCCCGCCGACGCTCGCACCGGCCGCTACGGGCCTGGCACCCTCTACGGGCCGTGGCCTCATTCAAGTTGGACTTGGGCTCGGCGCGAGGCGTCGGGGTAGTGGACCCTCCCGAACACCACATGCCACGACAGGCGGCAGCCTGCGGGGTTCGGTGCTGGACTCTTCCCTGTTCGCTCGCCGCTACTGGGGGAATCCTTGTTAGTTTCTTTTCCTCCGCTTAGTAATATGCTTAAATTCAGCGGGTAGTCTCGCCTGCTCTGAGGTCGTTGTACGAGGTGTCGCACGCCACACCGCCAGCCGGCTGTGCACGCTACCGAGAAAGCACCGGTATGCGAACCGCCAGGCGACGGGCGCGCATCGCACGTTTAAGGAGACGCGGCCGGCCACACAGGCGACCACGACACTCCCAGGCGCCCGAAGCGGGACAAACGCCGCGCGCTTCAGTATACGTAGCCGACCCTCAGCCAGACGTGGCCCGGGAACGGAATCCATGGACCGCAATGTGCGTTCGAAACGTCGATGTTCATGTGTCCTGCAGTTCACATGTCGACGCGCAATTTGCTGCGTTCTTCATCGACCCACGAGCCGAGTGATCCACCGTCCTGGGTGATCTTTATCTTTTCAGTTCTCCACCGTCTCTTTCAAGACAGTTGCAGAGGCGGGACTGAGGCGTTTGACGGCCCCTGTTCCATTACTTTGTGTCCAACGGCCTGACGGCCGATGGGCGTCGTACGGCTCCACACCGGAGCGGACAGGCACTCGGGCGAAAGTCATTCAAAACCGGCGCCAGGCGCCAGGTGCCGCAGGCCAGCCGCTCCAGAGCTTCAGCGCTCGTACCACACAACAACACTTGCGCTAGTTTTGAGAGGCACGCGTGGTTCCGCACGCGGCGCACGGCTACTGCCGTACAGGTAGCGTGTTGCGCGACACGACACGCACATCGAAAGACATGCAGTCTAGTCGGTAATGATCCTTCCGCAGGTTCACCTACGGAAACCTTGTTACGACTTTTACTTCCTCTAAATGATCAAGTTTGGTCATCTTTCCGGTAGCATCGGCAACGACAGAGTCGATGCCGCGTACCAGTCCGAAGACCTCACTAAATCATTCAATCGGTAGTAGCGACGGGCGGTGTGTACAAAGGGCAGGGACGTAATCAACGCGAGCTTATGACTCGCGCTTACTGGGAATTCCTCGTTCATGGGGAACAATTGCAAGCCCCAATCCCTAGCACGAAGGAGGTTCAGCGGGTTACCCCGACCTTTCGGCCTAGGAAGACACGCTGATTCCTTCAGTGTAGCGCGCGTGCGGCCCAGAACATCTAAGGGCATCACAGACCTGTTAGTGCTCAATCTCGTGCGGCTAGAAGCCGCCTGTCCCTCTAAGAAGAAAAGTAATCGCTGACAGCACGAAGGATGTCACGCGACTAGTTAGCAGGCTAGAGTCTCGTTCGTTATCGGAATTAACCAGACAAATCGCTCCACCAACTAAGAACGGCCATGCACCACCACCCACCGAATCAAGAAAGAGCTATCAATCTGTCAATCCTTCCGGTGTCCGGGCCTGGTGAGGTTTCCCGTGTTGAGTCAAATTAAGCCGCAGGCTCCACTCCTGGTGGTGCCCTTCCGTCAATTCCTTTAAGTTTCAGCTTTGCAACCATACTTCCCCCGGAACCCAAAAGCTTTGGTTTCCCGGAGGCTGCCCGCCGAGTCATCGGAGGAACTGCGGCGGATCGCTGGCTGGCATCGTTTATGGTTAGAACTAGGGCGGTATCTGATCGCCTTCGAACCTCTAACTTTCGTTCTTGATTAATGAAAACATACTTGGCAAATGCTTTCGCTTCTGTTCGTCTTGCGACGATCCAAGAATTTCACCTCTAACGTCGCAATACGAATGCCCCCGCCTGTCCCTATTAATCATTACCTCGGGTTCCGAAAACCAACAAAATAGAACCGAGGTCCTATTCCATTATTCCATGCACACAGTATTCAGGCGGGCTTGCCTGCTTTAAGCACTCTAATTTGTTCAAAGTAAACGTGCCGGCCCACCGAGACACTCAACTAAGAGCACCCTGGTAGGATTTCAACGGGGTCCGCCTCGGGACGCGCAAGCACGCCTTCGGCTCGCCCCACCGGCAGGACGTCCCACGATACATGCCAGTTAAACACCGACGGGCGGTGAACCAACAGCGTGGGACACAAATCCAACTACGAGCTTTTTAACCGCAACAACTCTAATATACGCTATTGGAGCTGGAATTACCGCGGCTGCTGGCACCAGACTTGCCCTCCAATAGATACTCGTTAAAGGATTTAAAGTGTACTCATTCCGATTACGGGGCCTCGGATGAGTCCCGTATCGTTATTTTTCGTCACTACCTCCCCGTGCCGGGAGTGGGTAATTTGCGCGCCTGCTGCCTTCCTTGGATGTGGTAGCCGTTTCTCAGGCTCCCTCTCCGGAATCGAACCCTGATTCCCCGTTACCCGTTACAACCATGGTAGGCGCAGAACCTACCATCGACAGTTGATAAGGCAGACATTTGAAAGATGCGTCGCCGGTACGAGGACCGTGCGATCAGCCCAAAGTTATTCAGAGTCACCAAGGCAAACGGACCAGACGAGCCAATCCGATTGGTTTTGATCTAATAAAAGCGTCCCTTCCATCTCTGGTCGGGACTCTGTTTGCATGTATTAGCTCTAGAATTACCACAGTTATCCAAGTAACGTGGGTACGATCTAAGGAACCATAACTGATTTAATGAGCCATTCGCGGTTTCACCTTAATGCGGCTTGTACTGAGACATGCATGGCTTAATCTTTGAGACAAGCATATGACTACTGGCAGGATCAACCAGGGAGCTGCGTCAACGAGAGCTGAGCAGCCGGCCGCCCGGGAGTGTGTCCCAAGGGCCCGCGCGAACACGCAAGCGTCCGCTCAATTATTCTGCAAACAGGAGGAGGCTGAGCTCCCCTGCACGATACACCTCGAAACCCTCTCAGGTCCCGGCGGCGCGCAGCGCCGTCCTAAGTACTTGGTCGGGTTCGAGAGAGGCGCAATCGCCCGGAGATAGGCGAGTAGACGCTTTCAGTGCGAACACCCGTGCTCCCAACTGAGCTTGCCGCTGCCGACAGAGGCCCGGGAGCGTGCTGTCGTGGCATTGCCGGCGGGAAACAACACGCGCCACCTACGGTGACCGGCAGCTCCAACGCCAGCGCCACAGAAGGGCAAAGCCCCACTTGGGTGCAGAAGCGAACTCTCCCAGCACAGCGCACGCGCCAACACGTCCGCAGAGCTGCGATACAAACCACCTGCGAGAACCGCTGGGGGCGACCGAGCAGCAGACGGCGTCGCGACGCCGAGTGCCGGGCGGCGGCGCATCCTCAACGCACACAGTCCGCAATCGGACCAGCACACTGCAGATGTCCACCGCGCTTCGCACCGGGCTCGGCAGAACCCACTTTGGCCGCCTGGCGCCGCGCGCAGGGTGCGCCGGCGCATAGCTGGGACGCCAGCCGGGCCCGTCGGCCGGCGCTCCTGCCACTGGGCGCCCCCCACCAGCCGGCTGTAGTGCGTGCGCTCACGCAGCGCGCGGCCAGCACGCCGGGCGGCCCCCCCTCACCGGCCGGGGACTGTCCCGCCAAGCCACAGCCTCGTATCGCTTCATACCCACATGGCCAACTCAGGTTCGGGGGCATGGCGGGTACCGCCGAAACAACCGGTTCACAGATGTACCGATCGTCGCTATCACCGATGCACCTGCAGCGCGAACAACCGCTCAACAACTGATTTCCAGTTCATTTGCGGATCTTTGGCAGCAAACGTATACGTCAATCTACATTTGCGAAATCTACGATTCTGGCATGCCTGCATGTTATGTGTCACGACACGCTACATCAGCCCACATACACACTGCGGCATGTACACGAGAGAACACGTGGAAGATGGTCCGCGCACGTGTGCAATGTCCCTTGCGCGGTCGACTGTCAACCGGCCTCTGTAGCATGTCGCAGATGTGGAACGCGGTCCACCGTGCTATCATGTTGTGTGGGGCAATACGATTAAATAGGAAAACCCTCGTCGCTACATCAACAGACGGCTCACGCTGATTCCCGGCAGAGGGAGGAGGGGGGGGGGGGGCCAACATGCAATACTTTCGTCCGTACCTACTTACCACATGTCTGTACGGCGTACAACAGTGCAATCTCGCTGTAATGGGGAGACGAGACAAGTAGCATCGTGCACAACATATGGCCCTTATGATTCGCCATTGTAGGGCGCAGCCGGTGTACGGTCAAGCATGTGCCACATTATGTCACTCAGTACGTAACGACGGATGATCAGTGTGGGTTACGCGTACATCAGCGGACAGTCCACACAGGCCGTACCACAACGTACACTGACTGCATCGACAACCGAATGCAACTGAACAGCTGCAAGGCTCATTTCACAAACAAACGGCTGACCGACCAGCTTGGAAGGGCAGGAGGGGAGGGCGATATTCGTTCTGTAGCGGTACACCCTTCCAGTGGTTAGCGGGACTGTGTAGAAAGTACGCAACACTCGAAAGACCTTTATGTGAGGGTACGCACCATGGCATCAAGAAATACACATGACACCAGAGGATCCAAGCAGTGAACTATGTTCAGAGGGTTGCTGTTAGGCAAAGCTACATTCCTGTGACGTTACATGTGACAGTTAAGGTGCAGTGTAAGTTAGGTTAAGGTGCAGTGTAACTTAGGTTAAGGTGCAGTGTAACTTAGGTTAAGGTGCAGTGTAACTTAGGTTAAGGTGCAGTGTAAGTTAGGTTAAGGTGCAGTGTAACTTAGGTTAAGGTGCAGTGTAACTTAGGTTAAGGTGCAGTGTAACTTAGGTTAAGGTGCAGTGTAACTTAGGTTAAGGTGCAGTGTAACTTAGGTTAAGGTGCAGTGTAACTTAGGTTAAGGTGCAGTGTAACTTAGGTTAAGGTGCAGTGTAACTTAGGTTAAGGTGCAGTGTAACTTAGGTTAAGGTGCAGTGTAACTTAGGTTAAGGTGCAGTGTAACTTAGGTTAAGGTGCAGTGTAAGTTAGGTTAAGGTGCAGTGTAAGTTAGGTTAAGGTGCAGTGTAACTTAGGTTAAGGTGCAGTGTAACTTAGGTTAAGGTGCAGTGTAACTTAGGTTAAGGTGCAGTGTAACTTAGGTTAAGGTGCAGTGTAACTTAGGTTAAGGTGCAGTGTAACTTAGGTTAAGGTGCAGTGTAACTTAGGTTAAGGTGCAGTGTAACTTAGGTTAAGGTGCAGTGTAACTTAGGTTAAGGTGCAGTGTAACTTAGGTTAAGGTGCAGTGTAAGTTAGGTTAAGGTGCAGTGTAAGTTAGTTTAAGGTGCAGCGTAAGTTAGGTTAAGGTGCAGCGTAACTTAGGTTAAGGTGCAGCGTAACTTAGGTTAAGGTGCAGCGTAACTTAGGTTAAGGTGCAGCGTAACTTAGGTTAAGGTGCAGCGTAACTTAGGTTAAGGTGCAGCGTAACTTAGGTTAAGGTGCAGCGTGGGTTAGGTTAGGGGCCAACGTGGGTTAGGTTAGGGGCCAACGTGGGTTAGGTTAGGGGCCAACGTGGGTTAGGTTAGGGGCCAACGTGGGTTAGGTTAGGGGCCAACGTGGGTTAGGTTAGGGGCCAACGTGGGTTAGGTTAGGGGCCAACGTGGGTTAGGTTAGGGGCCAACGTGGGTTAGGTTAAGGGCCAACGTGGGTTAGGTTAAGGGCCAACGTGGGTTAGGTTAAGGGCCAACGTGGGTTAGGTTAGGGGCCAACGTGGGTAAGGTTAGGGGCCAACGTGGGTTAGGTTAAGGGCCAACGTGGGTTAGGTTAAGGGCCAACGTGGGTTAGGTTAAGGGCCAACGTGGGTTAGGTTAAGGGCCAACGTGGGTTAGGTTAAGGGCCAACGTGGGTTAGGTTAAGGGCCAACGTGGGTTAGGTTGCCAGAGATGTGTCAAATCAGGATGTACGTTTGGCTGGTGTCAGGTGGTGGGTTGGTTCGATGCCTTTATAAGGGGTGTGGCCAAAGGGTATTTTATTACTTGTACCTTTTGTGTTGTGGCGTGGCGTTGCGTCCTGTGTTGATACTGGGTGGACCACTGTAACGTGGGTTAGGTTAGGGGCCAACGTGGGTTAGGTTAGGGGCCAACGTGGGTTAGGTTAGGGGCCAACGTGGGTTAGGTTAGGGGCCAACGTGGGTTAGGTTAGGGGCCAACGTGGGTTAGGATAGGGGCCAACGTGGGTTAGGTTAGGGGCCAACGTGGGTTAGGTTAAGGGCCAACGTGGGTT
>NW_026061845.1:20000-25000 GCF_023897955.1 Schistocerca gregaria | reverse complement strand
ATCCTTCCGGTGTCCGGGCCTGGTGAGGTTTCCCGTGTTGAGTCAAATTAAGCCGCAGGCTCCACTCCTGGTGGTGCCCTTCCGTCAATTCCTTTAAGTTTCAGCTTTGCAACCATACTTCCCCCGGAACCCAAAAGCTTTGGTTTCCCGGAGGCTGCCCGCCGAGTCATCGGAGGAACTGCGGCGGATCGCTGGCTGGCATCGTTTATGGTTAGAACTAGGGTGGTATCTGATCGCCTTCGAACCTCTAACTTTCGTTCTTGATTAATGAAAACATACTTGGCAAATGCTTTCGCTTCTGTTCGTCTTGCGACGATCCAAGAATTTCACCTCTAACGTCGCAATACGAATGCCCCCGCCTGTCCCTATTAATCATTACCTCGGGTTCCGAAAACCAACAAAATAGAACCGAGGTCCTATTCCATTATTCCATGCACACAGTATTCAGGCGGGCTTGCCTGCTTTAAGCACTCTAATTTGTTCAAAGTAAACGTGCCGGCCCACCGAGACACTCAACTAAGAGCACCCTGGTAGGATTTCAACGGGGTCCGCCTCGGGACGCGCAAGCACGCCTTCGGCTCGCCCCACCGGCAGGACGTCCCACGATACATGCCAGTTAAACACCGACGGGCGGTGAACCAACAGCGTGGGACACAAATCCAACTACGAGCTTTTTAACCGCAACAACTTTAATATACGCTATTGGAGCTGGAATTACCGCGGCTGCTGGCACCAGACTTGCCCTCCAATAGATACTCGTTAAAGGATTTAAAGTGTACTCATTCCGATTACGGGGCCTCGGATGAGTCCCGTATCGTTATTTTTCGTCACTACCTCCCCGTGCCGGGAGTGGGTAATTTGCGCGCCTGCTGCCTTCCTTGGATGTGGTAGCCGTTTCTCAGGCTCCCTCTCCGGAATCGAACCCTGATTCCCCGTTACCCGTTACAACCATGGTAGGCGCAGAACCTACCATCGACAGTTGATAAGGCAGACATTTGAAAGATGCGTCGCCGGTACGAGGACCGTGCGATCAGCCCAAAGTTATTCAGAGTCACCAAGGCAAACGGACCAGACGAGCCAATCCGATTGGTTTTGATCTAATAAAAGCGTCCCTTCCATCTCTGGTCGGGACTCTGTTTGCATGTATTAGCTCTAGAATTACCACAGTTATCCAAGTAACGTGGGTACGATCTAAGGAACCATAACTGATTTAATGAGCCATTCGCGGTTTCACCTTAATGCGGCTTGTACTGAGACATGCATGGCTTAATCTTTGAGACAAGCATATGACTACTGGCAGGATCAACCAGGGAGCTGCGTCAACGAGAGCTGAGCAGCCGGCCGCCCGGGAGTGTGTCCCGAGGGCCCGCGCGAACACGCAAGCGTCCGCTCAATTATTCTGCAAACAGGAGGAGGCTGAGCTCCTCTGCACGATACACCTCGAAACCCTCTCAGGTCCCGGCGGCGCGCAGCGCCGTCCTAAGTACTTGGTCGGGTTCGAGAGAGGCGCAATCGCCCGGAGATAGGCGAGTAGACGCTTTCAGTGCGAACACCCGTGCTCCCAACTGAGCTTGCCGCTGCCGACAGAGGCCCGGGAGCGTGCTGTCGTGGCATTGCCGGCGGGAAACAACACGCGCCACCTACGGTGACCGGCAGCTCCAACGCCAGCGCCACAGAAGGGCAAAGCCCCACTTGGGTGCAGAAGCGAACTCTCCCAGCACAGCGCACGCGCCAACACGTCCGCAGAGCTGCGATACAAACCACCTGCGAGAACCGCTGGGGGCGACCGAGCAGCAGACGGCGTCGCGACGCCGAGTGCCGGGCGGCGGCGCATCCTCAACGCACACAGTCCGCAATCGGACCAGCACACTGCAGATGTCCACCGCGCTTCGCACCGGGCTCGACAGAACCCACTTTGGCCGCCTGGCGCCGCGCGCAGGGTGCGCCGGCGCATAGCTGGGACGCCAGCCGGGCCCGTCGGCCGGCGCTCCTGCCACTGGGCGCCCCCCACCAGCCGGCTGTAGTGCGTGCGCTCACGCAGCGCGCGGCCAGCACGCCGGGCGGCCCCCCCTCACCGGCCGGGGACTGTCCCGCCAAGCCACAGCCTCGTATCGCTTCATACCCACATGGCCAACTCAGGTTCGGGGGCATGGCGGGTACCGCCGAAACAACCGGTTCACAGATGTACCGATCGTCGCTATCACCGATGCACCTGCAGCGCGAACAACCGCTCAACAACTGATTTCCAGTTCATTTGCGGATCTTTGGCAGCAAACGTATACGTCAATCTACATTTGCGAAATCTACGATTCTGGCATGCCTGCATGTTATGTGTCACGACACGCTACATCAGCCCACATACACACTGCGGCATGTACACGAGAGAACACGTGGAAGATGGTCCGCGCACGTGTGCAATGTCCCTTGCGCGGTCGACTGTCAACCGGCCTCTGTAGCATGTCGCAGATGTGGAACGCGGTCCACCGTGCTATCATGTTGTGTGGGGCAATACGATTAAATAGGAAAACCCTCGTCGCTACATCAACAGACGGCTCACGCTGATTCCCGGCAGAGGGAGGAGGGGGGGGGGGGGGCCAACATGCAATACTTTCGTCCGTACCTACTTACCACATGTCTGTACGGCGTACAACAGTGCAATCTCGCTGTAATGGGGAGACGAGACAAGTAGCATCGTGCACAACATATGGCCCTTATGATTCGCCATTGTAGGGCGCAGCCGGTGTACGGTCAAGCATGTGCCACATTATGTCACTCAGTACGTAACGACGGATGATCAGTGTGGGTTACGCGTACATCAGCGGACAGTCCACACAGGCCGTACCACAACGTACACTGACTGCATCGACAACCGAATGCAACTGAACAGCTGCAAGGCTCATTTCACAAACAAACGCCTGACCGACCAGCTTGGAAGGGCAGGAGGGGAGGGCGATATTCGTTCTGTAGCGGTACACCCTTCCAGTGGTTAGCGGGACTGTGTAGAAAGTACGCAACACTCGAAAGACCTTTATGTGAGGGTACGCACCATGGCATCAAGAAATACACATGACACCAGAGGATCCAAGCAGTGAACTATGTTCAGAGGGTTGCTGTTAGGCAAAGCTACATTCCTGTGACGTTACATGTGACAGTTAAGGTGCAGTGTAAGTTAGGTTAAGGTGCAGTGTAAGTTAGGTTAAGGTGCAGTGTAAGTTAGGTTAAGGTGCAGTGTAAGTTAGGTTAAGGTGCAGTGTAAGTTAGGTTAAGGTGCAGTGTAAGTTAGGTTAAGGTGCAGTGTAAGTTAGGTTAAGGTGCAGTGTAAGTTAGGTTAAGGTGCAGTGTAAGTTAGGTTAAGGTGCAGTGTAAGTTAGGTTAAGGTGCAGTGTAACTTAGGTTAAGGTGCAGTGTAACTTAGGTTAAGGTGCAGTGTAACTTAGGTTAAGGTGCAGTGTAACTTAGGTTAAGGTGCAGTGTAACTTAGGTTAAGGTGCAGTGTAACTTAGGTTAAGGTGCAGTGTAACTTAGGTTAAGGTGCAGTGTAACTTAGGTTAAGGTGCAGTGTAACTTAGGTTAAGGTGCAGTGTAACTTAGGTTAAGGTGCAGTGTAACTTAGGTTAAGGTGCAGTGTAACTTAGGTTAAGGTGCAGTGTAACTTAGGTTAAGGTGCAGTGTAACTTAGGTTAAGGTGCAGTGTAACTTAGGTTAAGGTGCAGTGTAACTTAGGTTAAGGTGCAGTGTAACTTAGGTTAAGGTGCAGTGTAAGTTAGGTTAAGGTGCAGTGTAAGTTAGGTTAAGGTGCAGTGTAAGTTAGGTTAAGGTGCAGTGTAAGTTAGGTTAAGGTGCAGTGTAAGTTAGGTTAAGGTGCAGCGTAAGTTAGGTTAAGGTGCAGCGTAACTTAGGTTAAGGTGCAGCGTAACTTAGGTTAAGGTGCAGCGTAACTTAGGTTAAGGTGCAGCGTAACTTAGGTTAAGGTGCAGCGTAACTTAGGTTAAGGTGCAGCGTAACTTAGGTTAAGGTGCAGCGTAACTTAGGTTAAGGTGCAGCGTAACTTAGGTTAAGGTGCAGCGTGGGTTAGGTTAGGGGCCAACGTGGGTTAGGTTAGGGGCCAACGTGGGTTAGGTTAGGGGCCAACGTGGGTTAGGTTAGGGGCCAACGTGGGTTAGGTTAGGGGCCAACGTGGGTTAGGTTAGGGGCCAACGTGGGTTAGGTTAGGGGCCAACGTGGGTTAGGTTAGGGGCCAACGTGGGTTAGGTTAGGGGCCAACGTGGGTTAGGTTAGGGGCCAACGTGGGTTAGGTTAGGGGCCAACGTGGGTTAGGTTAGGGGCCAACGTGGGTTAGGTTAGGGGCCAACGTGGGTTAGGTTAGGGGCCAACGTGGGTTAGGTTAGGGGCCAACGTGGGTTAGGTTAGGGGCCAACGTGGGTTAGGTTAGGGGCCAACGTGGGTTAGGTTAGGGGCCAACGTGGGTTAGGTTAGGGGCCAACGTGGGTTAGGTTAGGGGCCAACGTGGGTTAGGTTAGGGGCCAACGTGGGTTAGGTTAGGGGCCAACGTGGGTTAGGTTAAGGGCCAACGTGGGTTAGGTTAAGGGCCAACGTGGGTTAGGTTAAGGGCCAACGTGGGTTAGGTTAAGGGCCAACGTGGGTTAGGTTAAGGGCCAACGTGGGTTAGGTTAAGGGCCAACGTGGGTTAGGTTAATGGCCAACGTGGGTTAGGTTAAGGGCCAACGTGGGTTAGGTTAAGGGCCAACGTGGGTTAGGTTAAGGGCCAACGTGGGTTAGGTTGCCAGAGATGTGTCAAATCAGGATGTACGTTTGGCTGGTGTCAGGTGGTGGGTTGGTTCGATGCCTTTATAAGGGGTGTGGCCAAAGGGTATTTTATTACTTGTACCTTTTGTGTTGTGGCGTGGCGTTGCGTCCTGTGTTGATACTGGGTGGACCACTGTGGGTGTTGCTGGCTGATTTGAGCTGCGTTGTTTGCGGGTGATGTGAGACATTCTGTC
>NW_026061845.1:7500-10000 GCF_023897955.1 Schistocerca gregaria | reverse complement strand
TACACCCTTCCAGTGGTTAGCGGGACTGTGTAGAAAGTACGCAACACTCGAAAGACCTTTATGTGAGGGTACGCACCATGGCATCAAGAAATACACATGACACCAGAGGATCCAAGCAGTGAACTATGTTCAGAGGGTTGCTGTTAGGCAAAGCTACATTCCTGTGACGTTACATGTGACAGTTAAGGTGCAGTGTAAGTTAGGTTAAGGTGCAGTGTAAGTTAGGTTAAGGTGCAGTGTAAGTTAGGTTAAGGTGCAGTGTAAGTTAGGTTAAGGTGCAGTGTAAGTTAGGTTAAGGTGCAGTGTAAGTTAGGTTAAGGTGCAGTGTAAGTTAGGTTAAGGTGCAGTGTAAGTTAGGTTAAGGTGCAGTGTAAGTTAGGTTAAGGTGCAGTGTAAGTTAGGTTAAGGTGCAGTGTAAGTTAGGTTAAGGTGCAGTGTAAGTTAGGTTAAGGTGCAGTGTAAGTTAGGTTAAGGTGCAGTGTAAGTTAGGTTAAGGTGCAGTGTAAGTTAGGTTAAGGTGCAGTGTAACTTAGGTTAAGGTGCAGTGTAACTTAGGTTAAGGTGCAGTGTAACTTAGGTTAAGGTGCAGTGTAACTTAGGTTAAGGTGCAGTGTAACTTAGGTTAAGGTGCAGTGTAACTTAGGTTAAGGTGCAGTGTAACTTAGGTTAAGGTGCAGTGTAACTTAGGTTAAGGTGCAGTGTAACTTAGGTTAAGGTGCAGTGTAACTTAGGTTAAGGTGCAGTGTAACTTAGGTTAAGGTGCAGTGTAACTTAGGTTAAGGTGCAGTGTAACTTAGGTTAAGGTGCAGTGTAACTTAGGTTAAGGTGCAGTGTAACTTAGGTTAAGGTGCAGTGTAAGTTAGGTTAAGGTGCAGTGTAAGTTAGGTTAAGGTGCAGTGTAAGTTAGGTTAAGGTGCAGTGTAAGTTAGGTTAAGGTGCAGCGTAAGTTAGGTTAAGGTGCAGCGTAACTTAGGTTAAGGTGCAGCGTAACTTAGGTTAAGGTGCAGCGTAACTTAGGTTAAGGTGCAGCGTAACTTAGGTTAAGGTGCAGCGTAACTTAGGTTAAGGTGCAGCGTAACTTAGGTTAAGGTGCAGCGTAACTTAGGTTAAGGTGCAGCGTAACTTAGGTTAAGGTGCAGCGTAACTTAGGTTAAGGTGCAGCGTAACTTAGGTTAGGGGCCAACGTGGGTTAGGTTAGGGGCCAACGTGGGTTAGGTTAGGGGCCAACGTGGGTTAGGTTAGGGGCCAACGTGGGTTAGGTTAGGGGCCAACGTGGGTTAGGTTAGGGGCCAACGTGGGTTAGGTTAGGGGCCAACGTGGGTTAGGTTAGGGGCCAACGTGGGTTAGGTTAGGGGCCAACGTGGGTTAGGTTAGGGGCCAACGTGGGTTAGGTTAGGGGCCAACGTGGGTTAGGTTAGGGGCCAACGTGGGTTAGGTTAGGGGCCAACGTGGGTTAGGTTAGGGGCCAACGTGGGTTAGGTTAGGGGCCAACGTGGGTTAGGTTAGGGGCCAACGTGGGTTAGGTTAGGGGCCAACGTGGGTTAGGTTAGGGGCCAACGTGGGTTAGGTTAGGGGCCAACGTGGGTTAGGTTAGGGGCCAACGTGGGTTAGGTTAGGGGCCAACGTGGGTTAGGTTAGGGGCCAACGTGGGTTAGGTTAAGGGCCAACGTGGGTTAGGTTAAGGGCCAACGTGGGTTAGGTTAAGGGCCAACGTGGGTTAGGTTAAGGGCCAACGTGGGTTAGGTTAAGGGCCAACGTGGGTTAGGTTAAGGGCCAACGTGGGTTAGGTTAAGGGCCAACGTGGGTTAGGTTAAGGGCCAACGTGGGTTAGGTTAAGGGCCAACGTGGGTTAGGTTGCCAGAGATGTGTCAAATCAGGATGTACGTTTGGCTGGTGTCAGGTGGTGGGTTGGTTCGATGCCTTTATAAGGGGTGTGGCCAAAGGGTATTTTATTACTTGTACCTTTTGTGTTGTGGCGTGGCGTTGCGTCCTGTGTTGATACTGGGTGGACCACTGTGGGTGTTGCTGGCTGATTTGAGCTGCGTTGTTTGCGGGTGATGTGAGACATTCTGTCTTATTAGTGGACGTGACGTTCCTCTTGTCGTTGTTTGGATAGTGTCCTGTGGCAGCGAGGATAAAATGGATGTTGTTGAACGATAGTGCTTTGGTGCTTTCGCTTTGTTACACACAGAGTGGACTGTGAGATAGGGTGACTGGGTCGAGTGCGGTTCACACTGTCCTCCCCAGTTTACAGTATGTATCATCTATGTATGTGGTCCTGCATCATTTACTAAGGAGGGACGTCAGACGACTGAAATATTAGTTATGTACTGATGTAAAGCAGAATGCTTACCTTCCACCAGTGGGCGAGTATCGACTCTGCCCCAGAGTTGCCACCGCAGGAAGAGGTGTCGGAAACACTACCCGCACACCGTCACCACTGTGCGGGGGGACGGACCCTCTATATCCTCAGCGGCGCACTCTTTGCCACCGAGCGTCA
>NW_026061845.1:0-2500 GCF_023897955.1 Schistocerca gregaria | reverse complement strand
TAGTCTCAGATGGAGTTTACCACCCACTTGGAGCTGCACTCTCAAGCAACCCGACTCGAAGGAGAGGTCCCGCCGACGCTCGCACCGGCCGCTACGGGCCTGGCACCCTCTACGGGCCGTGGCCTCATTCAAGTTGGACTTGGGCTCGGCGCGAGGCGTCGGGGTAGTGGACCCTCCCGAACACCACATGCCACGACAGGCGGCAGCCTGCGGGGTTCGGTGCTGGACTCTTCCCTGTTCGCTCGCCGCTACTGGGGGAATCCTTGTTAGTTTCTTTTCCTCCGCTTAGTAATATGCTTAAATTCAGCGGGTAGTCTCGCCTGCTCTGAGGTCGTTGTACGAGGTGTCGCACGCCACACCGCCAGCCGGCTGTGCACGCTACCGAGAAAGCACCGGTATGCGAACCGCCAGGCGACGGGCGCGCATCGCACGTTTAAGGAGACGCGGCCGGCCACACAGGCGACCACGACACTCCCAGGCGCCCGAAGCGGGACAAACGCCGCGCGCTTCAGTATACGTAGCCGACCCTCAGCCAGACGTGGCCCGGGAACGGAATCCATGGACCGCAATGTGCGTTCGAAACGTCGATGTTCATGTGTCCTGCAGTTCACATGTCGACGCGCAATTTGCTGCGTTCTTCATCGACCCACGAGCCGAGTGATCCACCGTCCTGGGTGATCTTTATCTTTTCAGTTCTCCACCGTCTCTTTCAAGACAGTTGCAGAGGCGGGACTGAGGCGTTTGACGGCCCCTGTTCCATTACTTTGTGTCCAACGGCCTGACGGCCGATGGGCGTCGTACGGCTCCACACCGGAGCGGACAGGCACTCGGGCGAAAGTCATTCAAAACCGGCGCCAGGCGCCAGGTGCCGCAGGCCAGCCGCTCCAGAGCTTCAGCGCTCGTACCACACAACAACACTTGCGCTAGTTTTGAGAGGCACGCGTGGTTCCGCACGCGGCGCACGGCTACTGCCGTACAGGTAGCGTGTTGCGCGACACGACACGCACATCGAAAGACATGCAGTCTAGTCGGTAATGATCCTTCCGCAGGTTCACCTACGGAAACCTTGTTACGACTTTTACTTCCTCTAAATGATCAAGTTTGGTCATCTTTCCGGTAGCATCGGCAACGACAGAGTCGATGCCGCGTACCAGTCCGAAGACCTCACTAAATCATTCAATCGGTAGTAGCGACGGGCGGTGTGTACAAAGGGCAGGGACGTAATCAACGCGAGCTTATGACTCGCGCTTACTGGGAATTCCTCGTTCATGGGGAACAATTGCAAGCCCCAATCCCTAGCACGAAGGAGGTTCAGCGGGTTACCCCGACCTTTCGGCCTAGGAAGACACGCTGATTCCTTCAGTGTAGCGCGCGTGCGGCCCAGAACATCTAAGGGCATCACAGACCTGTTATTGCTCAATCTCGTGCGGCTAGAAGCCGCCTGTCCCTCTAAGAAGAAAAGTAATCGCTGACAGCACGAAGGATGTCACGCGACTAGTTAGCAGGCTAGAGTCTCGTTCGTTATCGGAATTAACCAGACAAATCGCTCCACCAACTAAGAACGGCCATGCACCACCACCCACCGAATCAAGAAAGAGCTATCAATCTGTCAATCCTTCCGGTGTCCGGGCCTGGTGAGGTTTCCCGTGTTGAGTCAAATTAAGCCGCAGGCTCCACTCCTGGTGGTGCCCTTCCGTCAATTCCTTTAAGTTTCAGCTTTGCAACCATACTTCCCCCGGAACCCAAAAGCTTTGGTTTCCCGGAGGCTGCCCGCCGAGTCATCGGAGGAACTGCGGCGGATCGCTGGCTGGCATCGTTTATGGTTAGAACTAGGGCGGTATCTGATCGCCTTCGAACCTCTAACTTTCGTTCTTGATTAATGAAAACATACTTGGCAAATGCTTTCGCTTCTGTTCGTCTTGCGACGATCCAAGAATTTCACCTCTAACGTCGCAATACGAATGCCCCCGCCTGTCCCTATTAATCATTACCTCGGGTTCCGAAAACCAACAAAATAGAACCGAGGTCCTATTCCATTATTCCATGCACACAGTATTCAGGCGGGCTTGCCTGCTTTAAGCACTCTAATTTGTTCAAAGTAAACGTGCCGGCCCACCGAGACACTCAACTAAGAGCACCCTGGTAGGATTTCAACGGGGTCCGCCTCGGGACGCGCAAGCACGCCTTCGGCTCGCCCCACCGGCAGGACGTCCCACGATACATGCCAGTTAAACACCGACGGGCGGTGAACCAACAGCGTGGGACACAAATCCAACTACGAGCTTTTTAACCGCAACAACTTTAATATACGCTATTGGAGCTGGAATTACCGCGGCTGCTGGCACCAGACTTGCCCTCCAATAGATACTCGTTAAAGGATTTAAAGTGTACTCATTCCGATTACGGGGCCTCGGATGAGTCCCGTATCGTTTATTTTTCGTCACTACCTCCCCGTGCCGGGAGTGGGTAATTTGCGCGGCCTGATCTGTCTCGCGTGTGT